>NC_054828.1:49947922-50190422 GCF_018345385.1 Vulpes lagopus
GGTAGGCGGACCTGGTAACAGTGGCAATGAAAGGAAAATAGTGGCAAAATGTGAGTTTCCGGCATGACGTTTCTCATCTTATTTCCTTCTGTATGAATCCAAAGCATTCAGAGCTATGTTCCCTTAATCACCATGTTCCCTGGCTTTCATAGGATTGCCACAGCCAGAGCCACACTACTGCTTTTTCATAATATTTTCTTTTTGTTTCTTTCTTTTGAATTTCTACAGGGCTGCAAAGTATGCCAGGGGAGTATGTAGCTCGGGGTGGTCCAATGGGTGTGAGTATGGGACAGCCAAGTTATACCCAACCCCAGATGCCCCCCCATCCTGCTCAGCTGCGTCATGGGCCCCCCATGCATACGTACATTCCTGGACACCCTCACCACCCAACAGTGATGATGCATGGAGGACCGCCCCACCCTGGAATGCCAATGTCAGCATCAAGCCCCACGGTTCTTAATACAGGAGACCCAACAATGAGTGGACAAGTCATGGACATTCATGCTCAGTAGCTTAAGGGAATATGCATTGTCTGCAATGGTGACTGATTTCCAATCATGTTTTTTCTGCAATGACTGTGGAGTTCCATTCTTGGCATCTACTTTGGACCAAGGAGCATCCCTAATTCTTCATAGGGACTCTTAAAAAAGCAGGAACTACCAACCGAAGTCAATTTGGGGGACATGCTAAATAACTATATAAGACATTAAGAGAACAAAGAGTGAAATATTGTAAATGCTATTATACTGTTATCCATATTACGTTGTTTCTTATAGATTTTTTAAAAAAAATGTGAAATTTTTCCACACTATGTGTGTTGTTTCCATAGCTCTTCACTTCCTCCAGAAGCCTCCTTACATTAAAAAGCCTTACAGTTATCCTGCAAGGGACAGGAAGGTCTGATTTGCAGGATTTTTAGAGCATTAAAATAACTATCAGGAGAAGAATCTTTCTTCTCGCCTAGGATTTCAGCCATGCGCGCTCTCTCTCTCTCTCTCTCTCTCTCCTTCTCTCTCTCTCTTTCTCTCTCTCTCTCTCTCTTTCTCTCTTTCCCTCTCTCTCTCCCTCTCTCTAGCCTGGGGCTTGAATTTGCATGTCTAATTCATTTACTCACCATATTTGAATTGGCCTGAACAGATGTAAATCGGGAAGGATGGGAAAAACTGCAGTCATCAACAATGATTAATCAGCTGTTGCAGGCAGTGTCTTAAGGAGACTGGTAGGAGGAGGCATGGAAACCGAAAGGCCGTGTGTTTAGAAGCCTAATTGTCACATCAAGCATCATTGTCCCCATGCAACAACCACCACCTTATACATCACTTCCTGTTTTATGCAGCTCAAAAACATAGACTGAAGATTTATTTTTAATATGTTGACTTTATTTCTGAGCAAAGCATCGGTCATGTGTGTATTTTTCCATAGTCCCACCTTGGAGCATTTATGTAGACATTGTAAATAAATTTTGTGCAAAAAGGACTGGAAAAATGAACTGTATTATTGCAATTTTTTTTTTTTGTAAAAGTAGCAGTTTGGTATGAGTTGGCATGCATACAAGATTTACTAAGTGGGATAAGCTAATTATACTTTTTGTTGTGGATAAACAAATGCTTGTTGATAGCCTTTTTCTATCAAGAAACCAAGGAGCTAATTATTAATAACAATCATTGCACACTGAGTCTTAGCGTTTCTGACAGAAACAGTTTGGATTGTATAATAACGCCAAGCCCAGTTGTAGTAACGTTTGAGTGCAGTAATGAAATCTGAATCTAAAATAAAAACAAGATTATTTTTGTCATGCTGACTCCACTGCTTGAAAAATTTGTTTACTGCCCCCCCCCAAATTTTTAATGATTAATGCAGTAAATAGGAAAATTAATTTTAGCTCCCTAAGACATATTTGTACTTGAACATTTTAACCACAAAGTAAATTATTTGATAATAGTCACTGATTTCTTTAAGCTGACTTAATGAACTCCTAATATCAGCAAATTTAAGGCCTGAGGGTACTAAACTAACTGTAGACTCAGATTGCATCCAACAGAATTACTCACCTAATATCAGTGAAATTATTCTTGCACGTAATGGCAAACCTAAGTACAGAGGTAAGTCTTTTACTGAGAACGTTACCTAGGATGAGCAGTAGATGTTTATTAGGGAATTAACTCTGTGAATTGAAGAGACCAGACTTCAAAATCTAATTTTTATAAATATGCTCTATGTTCTCATTGGATAAAACTGGTTATTAACCAATTTTCCAGAACAGCTGTACAGAATTTCTGCATGGCAGCCAGCTAAATGGTACAAAATAACATGTTTAAGCTGGACTAGCTTATAATTTTATTTAAATAAAATTGCTGCTATAAAACGTGCTTCCCAAAGCTAAAGGGAAATATACAAATATTTTAATTAAGGCAAATCCTCGGTTTAAAAAAAAAAAATTCATCCTTTTAGGAGTGATTGCTTTGTAAACAAAGGATGGGTCAGAGGAGAGCGCCTTCAACTCCAGTCTGACTTTTCCGGCCCATGTCACCCTATAAACCCGCCCTGAACAATTCTATTTTCTATTTGAAAAGAGAAACCAGCTGTGGGTTGGGTTTACTAGGTGACGTGTGATTGACTGACTCACCTGCTGGAGCGCGGCGCGCATTCTCACCTTTTGTTTATTGGGCCTGGTCCCTAAACACGTGGGTGCGCGGCCGGGGACGGAGCTGGACCCTCGGCCGCCCCCGCCCCGCCCCCACCCCCACCCCCACCCACTAGGCCGGATTGTTTAAATTTCTCCTGCGGACCCGCTGGCAGTTCCTCGGCGACGTAAATAGTCCGTCTTAAGTGAGATAATTCTCTCTTGGGGGGGGGGGGCTGTTTGCTAGCAGTGAACCACCATTTATTTACTTTAAAAATTCATAATAAACTTTATAAACTGACCCGTCCCTTTGCCCCTCCTCCCCAGTCCCGGCCTGGGTGGGTAGGGTATTTTCAGCCTTTATTCTTGACGGATGCTCCGGCCCGGGTGGGGGAGGGAAAGAAAGGGGAGGAGAGAGCAGGAGGAGGAGGAGGAGGAGGAGGAGGAGGAGGAGGAGGAGAGAGATATGGGAAGCGGCGGGGGCTGGGGGGCTGGGGGGCTGGGGGCGGAGAGGCGGGCGCCCGGGGAGACCTAGGGCGCCAGTGAGGGAGAATCGGGGAATATGGAGACTATGAAGATTCGAGATCCTTAGTGTCCAATGAACTAGGAAAAAAAAAAAAAAGTAGGATGCCCTGCGTCCTTCCCCTGCGTTGCCCGCTCCGCGTGGCGGCCTTGTGAGGGCCTGACTATGCTCCCGGCCTTTCTCCCCCGGCCTGGGCGTCCCCGCTCCCTTCTTAGCTTTTCCTCCTGCAAATTTCGGAGCCAGCTCCGACGTTATTGAGGACACTTACGGAAAGAAAGAAAGAACAGAGGTGCTGAGGGTGTTGCTGATGTTTCTTAAAAGGCAAAAACAAAACGCCCTCCTCTAAACAAGGGCACGCAACTGTACCTGCTTTTTTTAAAATTATTATTTTTATGGGGGGGGGGGGAAGCCCGCTGGTTGAGTGAGACTTTTTTTTTAAAGCAGGATTTAAATATTTTTTTTAAAAAAATCAAAAATATTTTACCCTATCATATTTAATCAGCTGTAATTATAACACATTCGAAATGAATAATATGTCTTGACAGTATTTTTATTGTTATTGTTCATTGCATGATGTTCGACTGCTTTAGAAGCACAGGAAAGAGAAGTAAACGCGCTACAAATGGGGAATTACCCTCGTTTAGCATTAAAATTCATTTAGATAAAATTGCCACAAACATTTAAATGGGAAGATTAGTTCCCCCTCACGCCTTATTGCACTCGCTCAATGGTTCCGTTAAGAACATTTTACACGTTGGAAATTCCGTCTTCTCAGACGGCTTGCTGTTTCCTAGTTACCCACATTCAAAGCAAAGGCAGCAGCAAAGGCAGCCGCAGCAGCAGCAGCAGCAGGAAAAAAAAAAAAAGTTTTGGCAACTGGTCTGCAATTCATCCGCTGCTGGCCCCAGCCTCCCCCCTCCCCGGCAGCCCGCCCCCCACCCATCACCTTTCCCCACCCCACCTCTTCTCTCCCCATTAAGCAATTTGCTGAGCCCTGTCCTCCAGAAAACAAGTTGCTTGGTTGCACAGTTTTTGAATATAATGTTAAAATACAAAGAAGCCAGTTCGTCCCTCTCGGGGTCTCCCCTCTGGGGCTGCGCCTGGGGGGTGGAGGGCTGGGGTGGGGTGGGGTGGGGAGGGGAGGGGAGGGGGGGAGGGCGCTGACTTTCCTCCATCCCCTGCTCGGAGGCCACAAGGCACTTTTTTTTTTTTTTTTTGGCTTTCTTTTCTGCCAGGACATTTCCAGGAAATCCACCACTGTTTTCTGCCCGCATTAGGAACGCGTGAAAGAATTAGTTTGGAAAAGTCGCTGCACCGTCTAGCTTCTCCCGCTCCTTCTCCCCGGCGCTCTCCCCGCTCCTCCCGCCCCCGCCCTCCCCGCGCAGGGCCGCAGGAGCCCGGGAACGTCGGCTTCGACTGCCATCTTTTGGGGATTTGGAAAAACGACTGGTAGGAAACGGAGGGAGGCGGAGGCGGAGGCGCGGGGGGTGGGGGGAAACCCCCTTATTATCCTGTGTCGGAACTGGCTCCCTTAATCTCATGCTTAAATATTTGATGTGGAAAAATTACCCATAAAATTAGTTACTAACAATTTCAAATTGAAATCACTTATCGAATTATAAACGCATTAAAGCTGTATGGATGGTATTAGGGTTTCCTCGGGAGGCAGCGGGTGTCTTCCCACCGGGCGCCCGGCCGCCGAGTTCCGCCCCGGGGAGGGCGGCGGGAGGCGCGCGCGGCGCTCGGGCGCGGGGTCCGGGCCGCGGGGACCCAGCGCGCGCCAGGCCCGGGCCGAGCCCCCCGTCCCCTCCCCTCCCGGCCCCGCCGCCCCCGGAAACTTCCCAGGCGGGTCGGACGCTCCCGAGAAGGGAGAGCTCGCGCGCCGCCCCGTGCGCCCCCCTCCCCCGGGCGCGGGGACCCCGGCCCGGACCCTGTGCCCGCGACCACGGCTCTGCGATTGGAGCGCGGGCCCCCGGGGGCGCCCCCACCCCGTCCCCCGGAGCGCGCTGTCTCCTCCCCGGCGCGACAGCAATGTCAAGTGTCCTGGGGCCGCCGGGGCTCCGCGGGCGCGGTCGCGGGTGCGGGACCCGGGGCTGCCCGCTGCGATCGCTCCCGGAGCGCCCCCGGGGCGCGGAGGGCGCGGGGACCCGGGCAGCGGCTGCTGGGGACGCCGCGGAGCCCTGGCGGATGCAGACAGGCCCTCCCTCGGCCCGCGGGAACGCGGTGGACACCCGGGTCGGCTCAAGCCCGCGGGTGGGCGCCGGGACGCGGGGGAGGGCCGTGGCACCGCGTGGCACCGCGTGGCCCGCACCCGCGCGCTCCCCTGCCCCCTCCCGCGCCCCCTGCGCGCCCGACTGTCACGGTCCGCAGCTCTCGGGGTGGCCAGGTGCGCTGTGCACGGGGCTGGGGAGCCCCTCCCAGGTGAGGGAGCCGCCGGAAGGCGGAGGGGGCGCAGGGGGGCGCAGGGGGGCGCAGGGGGGTGCAGGGGGGGCGGGGGATCCCTTTTTGGCCGGATCCGCCCGCCAGCGTGTCCGTAACAGTCTCTCCCAAGGCGGAGCTGAAAAAGGAAAAACAAACAACACATTGAGCAATCAGTTCGCCACCGTTTGAATCTGGAAGAGTTTTGGCCCTAAAAACGGGCGCCCCGGGGGTCCCTCGGCGGGGCGGGGGGGGGCTGGAGGACACTTGGGGGCCGCGCCCCAGGGTGGCGCCTCCGCCCGCAGCCCCCGCGGGAGAGCGGGGCGCTGAAGCCCTGGAGCCGGGGGGTGCGCGCCGCCCGCCCGCCTTGGATGGGGCCCGGGAGCCCCGACCCGGCCCGGCCGCGGGCGCGCTCACCTCTCCCCCTGAGGCGGTGCGTGCACCACCCGAGCGACCAGCTCCATCTCCAGGCGGAAAACGAGTCCCGGGACCGGGACGATTCGGGCCGCGGCGAACCGAGTCACCTGCTCGGGCGGCGGCGCAGCCGGCTCTGCGCGCGGGGGCCCGGGGGGAGGCGCGCGGCGCTGGGGTCCCCCGCTCGGCGCCCCCGCCTGCCCCGCGGGTCAGGAGCCCCGCGCCTGCTTCCCGCGGCCCCGAGGCTGGGCTCGCCCCTCGCCTTCCTCCCTCCTCCCTCCTGCGCGCCCCGGGCACCCCCATCCCCCTACTCACACCTCTGCGCTCCCAGCCCCCTCCCTCCTCCCAAAGCGGCTTGCTCCCCTTCTCCACCCAGGGGCCCCCGGCTCTCACCCCCACGCACCCCTACGCCCCGCGGCCTCCGGTCTTGCAACTCCAGCCTGGGCAACCTTTCGCCTTTTCGCGCTCGCCTGCTTCACCCAGAGACCTGCACACGGGTGGGTGGGGGGCGCTCGGCGAGGACCCCCGGAAGCGCCCTGCTGGAGGGGGGCCCCCTGGGGCCTCAAACAACCAGATGCCTGCGTCTGGGGGGAGAGCCCTGCGCCCCTGGGCGGTGCCACGTCCGGGAGACCCAGCAAAGCTGCAAGCGCCCCTGCAGACGCCCCCCCCCCGCCCCCCAACTCTGGCTCCGAGCGGCGTCTGGCACCGCGGGGAGATGCAGGCGGGCCACGCGCCGCGTCCCCCTGGCCGACCCACGAGGCGCCAGCTCGTCCTGGAGACTCAGTTTCCCCCGGACGGTCGTGGAAGCGGGGGAAGCACAAGGCCAGGGCTGTGCGGACCCACGTACCCCACCCGACCGCGTTCTCCAGAGGTGCCTTTTCAGGTGGTCCCTAAACTGTGAAGGGCCCGCTTTGTGTGTCATCTACTGGGGGTGGGGATGGGGGAGAAGGAGACTCCCACCGCCCGCTCCCGTCTTTAATGTCTGAAATAACGAAATGCCTGTGTGGCAGCTGCTGCTTGAGCCAAAACTAACTCTTTGGAAGACGGAAAAGAGTGAAAGGCAAAGAAAGACTGTTCATTTTTTTTCCTTTGGTGCCGTTTGGGATGTCATCTGTTTCCTTGGCGACTGTGTTCAGCCCCCGGAGCCCCTGGGCTCCTGGATTGTTAGGGGGGAAAAAGCATGCTATTTCTGCACCGTCATTTATCACTGTCACCGCATAATGATTCCCCTTGCAGCCCCTTATTGATGTTTGTAATTGCATTATCTCATAAAGGAGGATGATCAATGAAACCGAGCCGTGCATTCTGGGGTCAGAGGAAGCCAAAGTACTGTTTGTCCCCTTTAATACAACAAGTACTCATTATCTTTAGGTCTGCATTCAAAAAATGATCTGATCTGGGGCTGACCCTGTCGGACATCCCAACACTTTTTAAAACGCGGTTTGTGTAACCTTTTGCTTAAATGCTAAATCAAGTACCTGTCTTGCATTTCAACGAAACAAGATGCTGAAACTGAATGGGAGAAGCGTTGCTTCCCTTTTCTTACTTACTTTCTTTCTTTTTTTCCTTTTTTTTTTTTTTTTTCCTGAGAGGGGTGCGGTCGTCTGTAGCCTCCCGCGATTTTACACTGCAACTGCTTAGTGCTATAGTGTAGAAAAAAAGCAGCGCCCAACAACAAGGGACCCAAGTTCTCTAAGGAATGGAAAAAAAAATTGGGGGTGAGTGGGTAAAAGGTACCTGGGAGCATTTAACAAGGTCGCTACTAAAAGATCAGAATAAAACCACATCCGGTTTAATTAATAAGAGCTATAAACTGAGATAATTCCCCACGATTCTGCCCTTGCTGCTCGCTTTTACAGACCCATATCTCTTCGGTTTAGATAAATGACTTTTGTGCCTGTTCGATTCTCACAACAACAATAACTAAATCAGTTGCACGTTCTGTATCTAAAACCCTCTACAAACTCCAGCAAATAAAAAGAAGTTCATTTGTCTATTAAGGGAAGTATTTAGTTGAGCAGAAATGTCCCAGCAACGCTGAATGGAGTTCATGTAATCCCATGAAAATCAAGTCATCTTGTTGCACTGAAGTAAATGAAAAAATACAAAGGAGGAAAGGTCCAAGTGTAATTTTAAACTAAATGCATTATTGCACCGTCACAGTGAAAACGTGATTGTGTGGCTGGGAGGGAGTGGACAGCAACTCAGCTCACAGTTAACTTAAAGGTTTTAGAAAGGAAACAAGTATCCCAGGTTTGGTTATCATTTTAATTTGTGGAAAGAGGAGAAATGGAGATCATTCTAGTTCATCACTTCCATAAATTAGGGTGAAAAACTCCTCCAAAGACAAAGTAAAGCAAAGAGCTTATTTTAAGCATTGCAAGGCGGTATTACCAGAAGGACTGAGAAGTTCCCAGTCTTCTGAAGATGAATTTTCCTTATGTTAATGACTACCCACCCCCCTCCCCCCCAAAAAAATAAATGACAGAAAGAAAAGAAAAAGGAGAGAAGGAGGGGAAGAAAAGACCGCCCGAGTCTGTGGGCTTATTTTTAAAGTTTTAGAAATAATTTTAAATCCACAATATACATCAACATTTTAAAATAAAAAGATCTAAGTGAAAAGCTCTCACCGAATGAGAAAATGAGTAGTTAAATAAAACAGAGTGTGTTCCTATAATTTGACACCGTGACCCGAAACCTTAAATCGAATGCTAACGATAACAAAAGGCTGAAATATTCCCATTTGGAAAAATAACTTTACTGATAAAACTAAGAGAAGTTTCGACTGTGTCGAAGTATCACTTAATTTTTCCCTAGGAGGCGGGTTCTTCTAAAAAGGATTATTTTCCAGCAATTCTATCAAATCACTTTGAAATAATATATGCTTTGTATTATTTAAATATTCTGGCACTTTCGTTCTTTGAAAGTGCTCAAAGTGAAATGGATATGCAGCGGCGCATATATTTAATATAAATGGTATCTTGTCGTTAACATAAAATATTAAAGGGAAAATAAAACTTTGGGCTTTGTCAGTCGAGATAGAATTTTTTAGCATAATACCCTTTTTCAGAACACACAAATGGAACCCTTTGATTTTAACCAATCAACACAAGTCTTTCTCTTATTTGGTTGGGGATCTGGCTCCGTGTACGTTTTCTATTTTTAATATTTAGTGTTATAGCCCACGGTTAAAATAATGAAAAATTAGTCTCGTTTCAGAAATTATTTATTTATGGAACGAACATGATTAAAACATAAACACACACACAAACTGCAGCTGCAACAGAAAAAAAAAAAAACAACCTGATTTACGGTTATTAAATCTTTGATCGCCATGTTAATGTTTCTTTTTCTACCTTTCATTTGCATTTTAATCTATCGAATCTTTACAATTTTGCTGCCTCCTATTTCCATGATTGATTACAGATCTGAAATAAGAATAACCAAGCCTAGCTTTTCTTTTTTCCTTGCTTTCCTTCGCTTTCTTTCTTCTTCTTTCTTTCTTTCTTTCTTTCTTTCTTTCTTTCTTTCTTTCTTTCTTTCTTCTTTCTTTCTTTCTTCTTTTTCTTTCTTTTCTTTCTTTCTTTCTTCTTTTTTTCCCTCTCCTTTTTTCTCTCCCCCTTCCTCCATCCTCCTCCCCGGGTGGATTTCTGAAACTTTCTCCCAATGCTAATGTAGACAGGACAAATTAATTCTGCTCTTTTAAATGTCAAAGGTATAAATAAAAAATGTTTTCTGTCCCAAACGTGAATATTTTCCCAGCCGCCTGTTTCCGAGTCGTAAAAGCCCTCAGCCCAGCCCAGCGCAGTGCACGGCGAGCTGCAGACGCGCGCTCGGCGGCGCGGATGCTCTAAGGGGCGCGCGGTTGGGGAGCAGGAAAGGTGAGGAGTTCATCGTCCCCGCAGCACCCGCCGCCGGCCTCGGGCCCCCCCGTCCCTCTGCACCCCCCCCCCCCCAGATTGGGGCCCGAGGGTGGCCGCGTCCCAGTCCCACCGCCGCCCCCGAGCCTGGCGGGGGCTCCTGTGGCTCCAGGAGGTTTCTTGGCACAAGCAGTAGAAAGACAAAAGGGAGGCGACGCGGGGCTGTTTGTTTTCTCTCCCGGCCTCCCCTGCCCCTTGGCCCCGGCCCCCGCCCCCGCCCCCGCCCCCGCCCCGGCCCCGGCCCCGGCCCTCCGCCCGCCCGGCCCCGACGCGGCGCTCCGGGAGCCAGGCGCGGCTCGGGCACCGCGGGGCTGCACGCGGGCTGCGCCCCCTCCCCTCCCCTCCCCTCCCCTCCCCTCCCCTCCCCTTCCCGCGGGGCCGCCTCCCCGAGCGCCCCCCGCCCGCCGGGAGCCGGTCCCAGGTGCGCCGGGGAGGCCGGCGGGGCGCGCGGGCAGGGACCCCCACGTCCCCGGGGCGCCTCCGCGGGGTCTCAGCGGCCCAGCGCGGCCCGACCTCGCGGGCGGCTCCAAGGGCCGCGCGGTGCCCGGGCAGGGATGGGGGCGCCGGGAGGAGCCAAGGGGCGGCCCCGCGCCCCCAGACCCCCGCGGGGCGCACGAGCGGCGGGCGGTGGGGCGTCGGCGCCCGGAGCCGCGGAGCCGGACAGTGCGCGCAGCGGCGCCCTGGGGGCTGGGGAGCACCCGGGGGCTGGCCGGGGCGCGGGGGCGCGGGGGCGCGGGGGCACCTTCCCCGGACCCGAGGGGGAGTCGGCGCCCCCATCCCCCGAGACCCCAGGGGACCTGCGGCCTGGAGATGGGGGGGCCTTCGTTCCCGGGGATGCGCGGGGGACACCTTCCCCGGACCCCGTGGGGGAGTCAGCGCCCCCCATCCCCGAGACCCCACAGAGACCTGCGGCCTGGGGAGGGGCCTTCGTTACCGGGGATGCCCAGGGGGGCACTGGGGTCACCTTCCCCGGACCCCGTGGGGGAGTCAGCGCCCCCATCCTCAAGGCCCCACGGGGACCTGCGGCCTGAGGGGGGGCCTTCGTTACCGGGGATGCACAGGGGCGCAGGAGGCACCTTCCCTGGACCCCGTGGGGGAGTCAGCGCCCCCCACCCCGAGACCCCACAGAGACCTGCGGCCTGGGGAGGGGCCTTCGTCCCCGGGGCCGCGGGGCGCCTAACTGATCGCAGAGGGGCGCGGGGAAGACGTTTGATCCGGGCCCGACCCTTTGTCTTGAAGC
This sequence comes from Vulpes lagopus, assembly GCF_018345385.1. Taxonomy (NCBI): domain Eukaryota; kingdom Metazoa; phylum Chordata; class Mammalia; order Carnivora; family Canidae; genus Vulpes; species Vulpes lagopus. Next base: position 49,959,061 of record NC_054828.1, read on the forward strand.
GGATTAGGCAGCCGGAGAAATAGGAGGAAAAACAGAAAGTCTAGACAGGAAAACTTATTGTGTTCACAAAATATAAAAATGAACCGAGCCGGTCTGGTACCTGGAGGGTGAAGATAGATCCTTGTAGACAAGTGCGAAGACAAGACGGGGAAGATTTAAAGTGAAAGAAACGGCAGATTATTAAGAAAGTAATAGTAAGGTGTCCCATACACTACAGTTTTATTGTTGGGTAGTAACTACCCGATTTATTTATTGCCGGGGCTATATAATAGAGATAATGACCACAAACTCAAGATAAATTCTCAGGCGCCCGGCTGGACAATTCTTTTTTATTTAAGAGAGCGCGCCTGAAAGGTGAGCCTCATCTCCTCCCCTCCCGGAGGATCCGTCTTGCTTTCCGCCGCATTACAAGCATGACATGCAAATAAATAAGTGCTGGGGCTCGTGTGGGTAGGCCCCGTGGGATTTATCTCAGGTGTGAGGGGAACATACACGGAATATGAATTTCCCCAGGAGCAGCGGGGATTCCTCCCTCGGCCTCCCCTTCCCGCAGAGCTGTCCTGCCGTGGCCCTCCCTGTCCCCTGATGACAGCAGTGACGGCCCTGTCTGGGCTCCGGTTCCTGGACACACGGGTCTGGGGAGGGCGGGAGGCCGGGGGAAACCCGCAGACACCTCCCCAAAGCAGGTTGACTCGCTGGGACTGTGGCCAGGGGCGCCGGCGACAAAGGGGAGGTGGGTTTGTAGGTAGGACTCCCAGGAGGGGCCGCCTTGGGAAGCCTGCTGACGCCGTTTGGAAACCTGCGACTCGGTGCCCAAGTTGGCTGTCCCCATCGGGTTGCGGCCTCACCGGCGGGACAGGCCCCAAGGGGAGCCAGCAGGAGCCCGAACTCCCCTGGGGACCTGTCCGCCTTTCTTGGCCTCAGTTTCTCTCCCTCCCTCAAGCCAGGCAGACGGAGCCACAGTCAGGGATGGGATGACCCCGGGCCTGGCTTGCCCACTGCCAAGGTCAGGAGGGGGCTGGCCGAGGCCTCAGGTGTTGGATCTGGTGACCCGGTGGCTGGTGGCTGCAGTAACAGTCACCGCGCCTCTGAGAAGCCGATCTCCTCCTCCTCCCCCTTCTCCTCCCACCCCCAGGGACTTCTCTCCCCCCACTTGCACCCTGCACCTCACAACTCAGCCCGGCCAACCCCCCCCCACGTGAAGTCAGCATCCTCTTCTGGGTGTCTTGCCTTCTAGCTCATTTTTGGGGTGACCTTCAGACATAGAGTGTCGCAGCCCCACAATCACCACTTCTGGTCAGAACTTCCCTTCCTCTGGGTTTGCCGGGGAGAGAGCACACCTGACAGGGACTGGGCCAGGGAGAGAGCACACCTGACACCCTAGGGGACTGGGCGGGAGGAGAGCAGCCGAGCAAGCGGGAGGGGGCGGGTGGGGCCAGAGGGAAAGGTGTGCGGGGCTGGGGACCCAGAGCCAGCGGGGTGCGGGTGCTGGGGCGGGAGCCAGGAGGGAAGGGGGGATCTGCGAGAAGGGAGAGAAGAGGCTGCTTCTGTAATTCAGCCTTTGTACGAGGGCTGATATGATGAGGCTGAGAAGGAGGACAGTCCTCGTCAATCTTTTACAATATTGGTGTCATTCGAGCACAACTTTATCTTTGAACCAGAATATCTGTTTCAATGATTTCCATAAGCACATAAATTATAATCTTCAGAGCCTTCAATATTTCTTTCTGTGCTTTATTAAGTGTTATTGCAGAGGCCATTTATGAAGTGAATGATTCAACTTTTAATCTTTTGAACATTAAAGTGTATTCCACTGAGTTTCCTTTTCCAAATAATCTAAAATAACAAAAAGAAACTAAGCTCATTACATGAACAAGTGACAAGCGTTTTGCTCTCAGCCTGGCAAGTTGCCTCACTCACTTCAAAGGATGATAAACTAATTGTTTCCAGAGTTTATAAGTAATTAAGCTATTATTTGGGGAATTTATGTAGCAGTTTTATTCACCATAGAACTTTCCAGTGAGAATAGCCAAAGACAAGTCTTCAAAAATACCAAAATTTTAACAATTAAAAAGTCTGTCCTTTTTGATAATAATGAAAGCTATTTTTATTTTTAAAAGCAGTGGAAAATGTAAGCAAGTATAGTTTTCTTCCAAAGTATATGATAGGTAGAGGTCATTATGTGTAATTAATGCTGAAAGGAAAATGAACATGTAATGGCTTCCAAAGATTAAAACATCTGTAACTATCAAGTTTTAAAAAGTTAATTTTTAAAACCATCCAGCTTGATTCATCTCAATATGTCTGGCAGGAAAAAAAAATACGCCCTTTTAGGATTCCATATGGAAAGTTTAAAAACTTAAATAATTTTAGTATTTTAATCAACTTTTGATGCCTGGACAATAAGAATTAATGCCAAGGAATGTTAAGTGCTTGCATTTCCCTGATTTTGCAACAGAGAAATGTACTTACTTATTCACCCTTAGATTAAAATGAAGAGACTACTTCAAAAAAATCTTTTCAAATGCATTAAATTCAAACAAACATTATTTCTCTAGTTCAACCCATGTTTGCATTTTTAAATAACACGGTTTGCCCAAAATAAAACAGTGTTCATTAAGGGAAAAAGTAAGGCTTTATAAGGAAGTGATGAATTATTCTGTAAATTTCAGCAAACTATATGACACTTTAGTTTAATAGACATATTGTTTATACACGCAGCAATGTGCTATTTTAACATATTGTTTTCCATCCAGATTTTTTTTTTCCCCTTTGGAAACGAGCGTGTTTGGTTGTCACATGAAGGAGTTAGAAATTAATAGAATTTTCGTGTTAGAAGGAAATATCTTCGGGTAAGATAGAAATGTGAGGATCCGAGTAAAGGACTGTAGGAGCTTGTTTGAAGTAAGAGACGTGTTCTGGAAGTTACCTACAAAAACCGGGAACATTAAAAAACAAAAACAAAAAACTGGGAACATGAGCTGGTTCAAGATCCATTCCCCTCACCACAAAAAAAAAGTGGGAATTGGCTCTAAGGGTCTTACAAGGGGTGGAATCCCAGCGTAGCGAAAATACCAAAGTCCTAGCTACTCGTTTTAAGGAAAATGTCTCCAAAGCAAGCCTGGGGTGGAGTTGGCCGGGAATGGCATTCGACTCAAGGTCGGCGTCGAATTTGTGGCATTTGTGTAAGCCGGGGCAGTTTTGACGTGTCGTTGTGTCACCGTGTCTGACTCAATGTCCACTGCCCTTATTCCGCTGGACTCACATTGTTAAAGACCCAGAGCCCCGCAGCAACCCGTGAGGAGTAACCCAACGCCACTAACGCCGCAGTGACTGACCTTCCGGAGGCCGGGCGCCCTGGGACTCCCTTCGGGACACTTAGCTATTGAAAATGAGCTCGTTCCGGGAAGACAGTGGTGACTCTGTTGCAGTGGCACCTGTGGCATCTCACACCACACCTGGGCCGGACCTCGCCAAGACGGCCACCACCCGTGATTCGCACCCAGAGCCGGAAGGCGGCTCCAGGCACGTTCTGTAACATGAAACACGCTATTCTGATCAAGGACGAATGACATCTCTTTGCACATCCCTCCACAGGCTTCATGAGGTGACTAGAGGCTTCTTTGCGGGTTTCTTTGCAGTAAAAATATTTCCCTATTAAGGGGTGCCGCCCTGACTTTATGTTAAAGCTTAAAGGTCAGAGATTTCACGGTGTGTTGAGTTCAAGATGTCCATGCCGATACCGCCCAGAGAGAGAAATGCTGTCGTCCCTGACCTATGCCCACGTTGGAAAGGGGTGTTGGGGTGCAGGTGGCGGGTGGTGCTGACGCAGTGGCCGGACTTCTCGGCACTCCGTGTAGTTGTCCTGACTCCATCACTCGAGCATGATGCGCTTTATCTTTGTCAGATCTTTTTCCCAATCACTAAGTGACATTAATATATTTCTGCCTCGGGGGATCCCTGGGTGGCTCAGCAGTTTAGCGCCTGCCTTTGGCCCAGGGCGTGATCCTGGAGTTCCAGGATCGAGTCCCATGTCGGGGTCCCTGCATGGAGGCTGCTTCTCCCTCCTCCTGTGTCTCTGCCTCTCTTTCTCTCTATGTCTATCATGAATAAATTTAAAATATATATATATATATGTAATTTCTGCCTCGCGAATCACTCCGCAGAGCACAGCACGCCAAGGCACTGCGGTACATTCTATGGGCTGTCGGGATAAAGTCCGCCTCTCCAAGAGCTCCAGAGTTCTTTCCAGAGGAGTCCCGACTCCTAAGAGATATTTCTCTGTCCTCAAGTCTCTACGGGCCTCTAAGAATTCTGAGATGTTTTGCTTTGATTTTCCCCATCTGGCCACCAGAAGTAAAATGACGGTCCCTCGTCGTTCCAAAGAATTAGCCGAGAGCAATTAATACATCTTTCGATTAAGTGGCTTCACAGAAATGAAAGGTGACTTGTCCGCTAATCATTGGACTGCGATCCAGGAGGCTGGAAACTGCACGAAGAGAAGAGCGGAGCCCAACGGCTGCAACCTTCCCCTTTAGTGGAAGAAAACGAATCCACAGATACGCTAGTTTTCGTTTAAATTCCGTATTATTCTGCTCAGGCTCTTGCCTTACTTCTTTATAGATTCCTACCATATTACGCTGAATCCTTTTTAAGAATGAAAAAAGGTGTGTGTGTGTGTGTGTGTGTGTGTGTGTGTGTGTGTGTGTGTGTGTTATAAACTCTTGAGCACCTAACGTGCCCTGAGCAGTGAGCGGGACATGGGGGTCACCGGGATTAAGGGGACATTGTCTCTGCCCTCAAAGGCTCATTGAAGGGTGGGGTGGATAAGAAAGTCACAATCCCAACCCCTGGCAGTATGCACGGGTGCTGTGGGAGCAGAGTCACACCCACAACCTGGGGAGAGGGAGCCCCCAGAAGCCTTTGTGACAGGCCAGGGTGAGGCGAGGTAGAGATCAGGACGTGTTTCCACACCTGAGTTAGGCCAAGGAATGGAAGCCACTGTGAGTGCACACGAGGGAGAGTCTAGTGCGGGGAGATTGGCTACACGGGACACAGAGGCTGCAAAGGTCGCCAGGTGGCAATAAGGGACCAAATACTGAGCCGTCACGAGAAGCTTTGGTCCCAAAACTGGAAGGACGGAGGGCGCAGCTGCCAGAGGCCGGGGGTTACTCGGTAGAAGGAATAACCAGGCCGGGCGAGCCCAGCGGGGCTGCGGCTATGGAGGAGCTACAGGAGAGAGAACTCCGGGGTCCTGTCTCTCTGCTGTCAGCAGTACTGCCTGTGGCCGAAGCCAGCAAGGGACCAGCTGACAGGGACCCAGGGAGCACAAGATCGGGGTCCCCATCCTGCAGCGCAGAACAGGCGCCAGCTTCGAAGCTCCCGGTTCCAGGGGCGCCATAGTTTCCAGGCCCACATGATGTGCACGTGCTCTCATTCTCTTCTTCCAAATGAAGACGTTATTGTTCATTTGGGGGTTGGTTGGTTGGTTTGGGACTGTGGAAGGAGGGGAGGGATGCCCCAGCCAAGGGCCTGAGCTGGGGGACCAAGGGGCTCGAGTAGGGAATGCCGAGCTGGCCGGTGCGGCCGCAGCAGAAGGCCAGGAGGAGGCGTCGGCGGCTGCAAGTTGGAAACTGTCACATTGAGGACGTGAAATAACCGGTGGCACCTGTAGCAGTTCCACTTGTGGGGGAGCGTCACGGCCCCGAGGCCAGGGGAGTTCAGATTAGGGGGCTGGCGAGGAAGCTCCCTTGGCCACCTTGGGTTCGCTTAGACCAGGATCTCATTCAGCCACAGAACTAGTGAGGACACCGATGCAGTCATCTTCGGGAATGTGCTAGAAATTGTTCACTAACTCCACGGAGACGTTCTGGGGCCACTTCCGCGCTTGGAGGGCTAACTCTGAGACTTTTCCCCACTCCCACAAAATAGGAATAGCTTGGTCCGTGACCTCACGGATGTTGACCTCGTCAGTGACAGTTTGAGGCAGGTAGGAGAAGCAGGTGGGAGACAGGAACCAGCCAGGAGGCTGTCGTGAGCATGGCGGGGACCAGGGGTGAGAGTGGAGTGTATGGAGAGGCGCCCATGAGAGAGGAGGCTAGTGTGGATGCTGGGGGGGTGGGGCGAGGCATAAAGAGAAGATGGAAATAATGACAAGATTGTGGTCTGGAAAGCTAGGCAGGTTGTGCTTCCATTGGCTGGATGGTCCCTTTACAAGAAGGGACATACTAGAAAGAAAGACGAAAACTTTGCTTTAGGCACGTTGAGTGTTAAGATGCTTATGGGTTATCAATAAGATAAGATTTAGAGGCGCTCATTAGGAGGATGAAGGCCTGGGTCTGTATTTTGTAGAGAAGTCTGGAAGATGCCAGTTTGGGAGGAGCTGCTGGAGTAGATGAGGTCATTTGGGATCAGGTTCAAAAAAGTTTATGGTCACCATGAGATGTCAACTCACGCCTGTTACCACGTGGTCACCATGAGATGACCACGCCAACTCACACCTGTTAGACTGGCCAGTCTCAACAAGACAAGAAGTATCAAGTGCTGGCAAGGATGTGCGTGAAGAGAACCCTTGCACACGGTTTACGGGAGAGTGAGTGGGTGCGGCCAGTATGGCGGCTCCTCAAGAAGCTAAGAATGGACTTCCCACAGGATCCAGGAATTTTATTTCTGGGTATTTTTCGGAAAAACACAAAAACACTGACTCAAAAAGATCTCTGCGCCCCCCCTGTTGACTGCAGCCTTATTTACAAATAGCTAAGACCTAGCTGCTCCCTGCAGGTCTATGGATGGGGATGGTGGATGGATGGATGGATGGATGGATGGATGGATGGAGGGATGAGTGGATGGGTGGGTGGATGGATGGATGGGTGGATGGATGGATGGATGGATGGGTGGATGGATGGATGGGTGGATGGGTGGATGGATGGGTGGATGGATGGATGGGTGGATGGGTGGATGGGTGAGTGGATGGATGGATGGGTGGATGGAGGGATGGGTGGATGGGTGGGTGGGTGAATGGGTGGGTGGGTGGATGGATGGATGGGTGGATGGATGGATGGATGGATGGATGAATGGATGGAGGGATGAGTGGATGGGTGGGTGGATGGATGGGTGGGTGGATGGATGGATGGGTGGGTGGATGGGTGGGTGGATGGGTGGATGGGTGGGTGGATGGGTGGATGGGTGGGTGGATGGGTGGATGGGTGGATAGGTGGGTGGAGATACACACAGTGGAGTGTGACTCAACCATAATGAAGAACAGAATCTCACCATTTGCGACACCGCGGATGGACCTGTGAGGATTGTGCCAAGGGAAATAGGTGAGGCTGAGGAGGGCACGGACGGTCGGATCTCACTTATAGGTGGAATCTAAAACCAAAACCAAAACCCCAAAACCATGCTCACAGCTACAGAAAACCGATTGTGGATGCAGGGAGCAGGGGCTTGGGGGTTGGCAAACTGGGTGAAGGGGGTTGGAAGGAGCAGACCTCCAGTTATACGTAGGTCACGGTTGCGTAATGAGTAGCACAGTGCCCCTGGGCGATCCTGTTGTGTTCTGTAACTACGTGTGGTGATGACCGTTGACTGGCCCTGTTGTGTGGTCACCTCCCAGCACACACGGGGGTCGCATATGCCAGACACCTCATCCCTACGTGATAGTGCAAGTCAGTGATGCAAGTTTATGGAGAGAGAAGGGTAAGGAGCAGGGCTGTGGATAAAGGGAACGTGGAGGGGGAAGGAAGTGCGAGTTCAAAGACGGGAAGGACGTGCCCACACTTGTCTAGGGAGCGGCAGGATGAGGAAGTGTCGAAGTTGCCAGAAGGAGGTGGTCAGTAACAGGGAACTGAGCTGTGACTGGGCGGCGGGGTGTCCCAGCCCCAGGCCCGGGATGGCCGAGGACACAGTGGAGGCGGCCCACGCCCAGCGGCCTTCACATTCTGGTTGAAGATGCGGGGAGTGCCGCCCCTCGCCAAGGTATGAAGACGTAGGGGAGCGGCCGGGCTTCTGCTCGGAGCGCCCCCATCTATCCTGCGCAGGGCCCCCGTTCTGGACAGACCAGTGAGGAACCAGAACCGAAACTCAGCCGCAGGATTGCCAGAAACAGTGTCACCTGCTGGGTGGAGGACTTTGCTGCCCATGAACAAAGTCACTCTTTCTTCCTCCCTGCCTTCCTTCCTTCCTTCCTTCCTTCCTTCCTTCCTTCCTTCTTGCCTTCCTGCCTTCCTTCCTGACTTCTTTCTTTCTTTTTTTTTTTTAAAGATTTTATTTATTTATTCATGAGAGAGAGAGAGGGAGGGAGAGAGGCAGAGACACAGGCAGAGGGAGAAGCCGGCTCCCTGTGGGAAGCCCGATGCGGGACTCGATCCCAGGACCTCGGGGTCATGCCCTGAGCCCAAGGCAGACGCCTCATGGACCCAGGCGCCCTCTCTCCTCTTATAAAATTGACAAATGGCAGAGTCACCCATTTCCCTGGTGGGTCCGTAACCCGTCGTCGTGCGGAACAGGGACTCCGGGCTGCAGTTCCTCCGGGTGCCTGGAGATGAGGAGCGGGGCCCCGGAGGTCCCCACACAGCACCAGCCTGCTGGCAGGTGGTGGGCCCTACCCACACGCTCTGCGCAGGGAACGCCCCTGGAACATGTTGTCTTTGTCGTTGACTGAGTCGTGTACTTTTATACCCGGGAGCTTTTTGATTTGTTGGTCATAGAAACAAAGAGAAATGATGATCTGGTTGGTAACAGGGCCAGCTGGGCCATGGGCTCCAGTGAGCAGATGCAAGTAAATATCTGGCGTCTTGCCCTTTTCTTTTTGAACCAAATGAAATTAGAAAGCTCCCAAATAGGTAAATGTTGCAATCAGAGCAAACCACTACCTCTAAACTTACAGTATGGGACAGAAACAGGGTCCAAGGGGAACTCAAATGACACCGGTTTGGGGAAAATCTGAAACCCAGCTTGGTTTGGGGAAGCCACTCAAACCTTTTTTTTTTTTTTAATATATACATTTTTTATTTAAATTCAATTTGCCAACATATAGTACAACACCTGAAGCTTGCTGCAGCTTGGATCCAAACCTCCCATGAACAGGCTGAGGCTTCAGGCCGCAGGAGTGTTGATGAGCTTACTCGTGTCCCCCCTACCCCAGAACTCCCCCGCTAACAATCCATACGTCAAAGCCCGTAACTCCCGATATCTCAGAATGTGACTGAATTCAGGGATGGGGCCTTTAACCAGGTAATTAAGATTTATTAAATGAGGTCACATGGGTGGGCCCTAACCCCACAGAACTGATGTCCTTAAAAGAAGAGGACATTTGGACGCAGAAGAGACATCAGAGGAGAGGACCATGTGAAGATCCAGGAAGAAGGCAGCCATCGACAAGCCAAGGAGAGCGGACTCGGAAGAAATCAAACCCACCAATGGCTTGACTTTGGATTCCACGCCACCAGACCTGCGAGAGAATAAATTTCTGTTGTCTACCTCTGCTGTGTTGTCTCCCCTTGCCCCTATCCGTGGTATTGTGTTAGGGCAGCACTAGCAAACCAGGACAGGGACAGTTAGTTCGGATCTCTCAACTGTTGGAGAAATAGTAGACACATCAGTTTTTTTTTTTTTTTAACATAAAAACAAACGTGCTAGAGGTCTGCTAAGAACATCCTGCATTTACCTCCATTTTGTTTATTTACCAAATTTATCGAACCCTTTAGCAGTTCTGATCGTAGGAGGTGATTTCATCCCTTGTCTCTGCCCCTGGCTTTTCTGAAACTCATCCACCGCCTCGTGCATCCACACCCGCCTGAACGCTACTGGAGTCGTCTGTAACATCCAGTAGGTTTCAAAGGACAGTGCTGCCTTTTTTTTTTTTTTTTAATGCAGTTTTGGTTATGGAGTGTGTAGGCTGCGTTTTCGTTACGTTTCATTGGGATTAAACCTGCATCTGAACACAAAGGTTAAGTCAATGGTTTCACTCCCTTCATTCCTGTGAAATTTAGGCCAGTCATCCTGGCTGGTTAATTCTCTTTAGTATTTAAAACAGCTCGGATTGATTCTAACGTTTGGCACTTTCAATTAAAAATGATTTTCTAAAATTCTCTTAGGCACATGATGTTGACAAGAGACTCTCCATGGCATCAGGTTGTATGTCTCTGTGAATAATGTGTTGGTATCAGAGTCTCCCAGAAATGATGCAGAAGGACCCAAAACAGCCCCGACTTTGTTTTGTGACTCTGTTAGTCGCTGTGGACTTAGAACGATCTGTTGTGAATTGTAGAGTCTGCCTTAGAAACAATGGCAGGTGCTGTACTGAACCTGATGGATGGGGGTGAGAGGTGGATGTTTATTAAGTGTTTATGTCCCGTGAAGCTTTCTGTCATTGCTCTTGGGAATAACACTGGGGACTGGGAGTTGGGAGGCTCTAGGAATGAATCCTGGCATTCTCACTTACTACACGGCTTGGGTGAAGTCAGTCATGGTGAGCATCGGTTTATTCACTTGTGAAATAGGGATGAAAGCTGTGTGTCAAGCCTGCCTTACGGGTGTTTGTGAGAATAAAATTAAAGAATGTCTTTGTGGTGCTTTTTATTTTTTATTTATTTAAATTCATGCAGCCAACACACAGCGCAGCATTGGTCCCGGGTGTGGAATTCAACAGTGCACGGGTCGCTCATCACATCACGTGCCCTCCTTGATGCCCATCATCCAGTTACCCCGTCCTCCCACCACCTCCTCGCCAGCGACCCTCGGTTTGTCCCCAGAGTTAAGAGTCTCTCATGGCTTCGATGACGTCCCGTTCAGTTTCCCCTCCATCCCCTATGATCCTCTGCACTGTTTCTTGTATTCCACGTATGAGTGAAACCATATGATAATTGTCTTTCTCTGATTGGCTTATTTCGCTCAGCATAACACCCTCCAGGTCCATCCAGGTCAATACAAATGGTGGGTATCCATCCTTCCTGATGGCCGAGCAGTATTCCACTGTGCATGTCTCACATCCTCGTCATCCAATCACCTGTGGTGCTTTGTAAAACCTGCCATACAATAAATTTTAAATCTTTTCATTACTGCAGTTGCCACCAAATGGTTTAATTGATGGCTCTTTTACGTTGCCCTCTCCCATCGTAAATGAAGTAGCCCCTGGGCTGCCCTCAGGAGGGAGGTCACAGTGAAGGCGAGGAGCTCTCCTTTGATTAGGGCCTGTAGCTGGACTCTGTGCTTTGTCATGTTTCAGGGTCTATTGAAGTTTGAGGTTGACTTTTGCTTTCAATCTTATATCAGGCAGTGATATTTTTTCCTACTAATTACCCCAAGGTTTAATTTCTTAATATAAATGTTACCTCCCATAGGTATCTTCTAGAACCTAATGTCAAGTTACATGCAATGTACGGGAATGTGTCATCTCAAAGTGTGCTGAGAAGGGCTCCCTCCCCATGGCTGCCTTTCTGAAAGCTTGTCGAGTTCCTAGGGTTTCTGATTCCAGCTGTGCTGTGGAACATTTTTTTCTTCCTTGCGAAATGGAACAATTACTAAAATCGGGAAATTTAACCTGGATGCAATCCTGTTCTCTATCCACTGAATTTTCATCCATTCAAATTTCATCAATTGCCACAATGACATCCTTTGTATCATTTTTTTTTTCTGACCTAGAATCGAATCCAGGGTCCTCCATTACATCGTACTTGTCATCTCTCTTTTTGTCTCCCTAAATCTAGAACCAACGGTACCGAGGTCTTTCCTGACCCCGACATTTTTGAGGAGTCCAGACCAGTTTATTTTGTGGAATGTCCCTTCGTTGAGGTTTGTCTGATGTTTCCTTATGATTGGATTCAGGTGATGCATTTTTGGCAGGATCACCACACAAGAGAGGCTGTGCCCTGTGGCCGTCATGTCAGCTGCCCACGATGTCTGTCCCGGCCACAGTGACATTAACTTTGTTCCCTTGATTAAGGTGTTCTCTGCCAAGTGGGAGATAGTTTGAGATTATTATGTAGTATCCCGTTCCTTATCAAACTTTTATTCACTGGTCTTCACATTCATTGGTGATCTTCTAACTCCATCATTTTAATATATTAGTTGACATTTTTTCTTTTCTTTTTTTTTTTTTGAGAGAGAGAGAGAGAGAGCTCACGTGACCTGTGGTGGGAGGGGCAGAGGGAGAGGGAGAGAATCTTATGCAGACTGACTTGACCTCACAACCCTGAGATCATGACCTGAGCTGAAATCAAGAGTGAGCGACTTAACTGTTTAAGCCTCACGGGTGCCCCAATATATCAGTTGGCATTCTACTAAAAGGAAGAGCTTTTTATTTTCCCTCTTTTATTCATTTATTCACTTATTTCTATCAGCATGGACTTATGGATTCTTATTTAGGGGGTGCTGCTTCATTACTGTCTTACTTCTTTTGGTGTTCAAATTTCTCAGGTGTGGCCTGCAGGAAGCCCTCCTACCATCTCCTGCATCTTTCTTGGGTGTCCTAGAGGAGGCTTAACTCGGTACTTTCCATGGTGGAATGGAAGCTGAGCAGGGGAATCCTGTTCACTCGCCAAGCTCAGGAACAACAGACTTTCCATCCAAATCCTCCCTGGTTCTAGCATATCCCTGGAGCGAGTCCCTGTGGTCCATTGAGAAGACTGAAAGCTCACTCAAAGGAAGAGCCTGCTGAGGGTCTTTCATTTTGGGTCCCCGATGGTGGCTTTTCCAGAAGTGCTCCCCACTGGAAAGTGAAGCAATGGGTTTCCTAATTTCTGGCTTCTGTCTAAAACAGGCTTCTTGAGCCAGTTAATTGAACATAAATTACAATTGACCTTGGAGGGATTAACTTGCATCTTGGGGTCACTCAGCTGGATAGCTATGTGGGTGCTTCCTGACTGCCTGTGCTTTTATATACTTTCCAGCTAAGGTAGAGATGAAAATGTACCACTCAGGGACATTACAAGAATTGTTGACCTTCTCTGGTTCCTTTGAGGTCAAGGAATTAATGTAGAGAATTACCAGAAGATCTATAAATACACATATTTCTTACATGAGAGGCTTCATTAAAAAAACAATGTCCATCTTACTTAACTATTTCAGGACCAAGTGTAATATTTGAATGATAGTCGTATAAAGGAGATTTTAATTGGAGGCACAATAAAAGTAGCATTTAAATTAAACTGTAAAATAACTACGCCAGCAATAGGTTTCCTAAAATTCCATTCTCTTGACGTTAAAAATAAATTAGATGATAAAATAAGTTGGATGATAAACTGCATTTTTATTTTTATTTTATTTTATTTTTTTTAAATTTTTTTTTTAATTTTTATTTATTTATGATAGTCATACAGAGAGAGAGAGAGAGAGAGAGAGGCAGAGACACAGGCAGAGGGAGAAGCAGGCTCCATGCACCGGGAGCCCGATGTGGGATTCGATCCCGGGTCTCCAGGATCGCGCCCTGGGCCAAAGGCAGGCGCCAAACCGCTGCGCCACCCAGGGATCCCGATAAACTGCATTTTTAAAAGAAGACTTATGTCAAGAGTTGAAAACATTCTCTTGAGGTCAATATAGTACTGAAAGTAATTGTGATAGCCTGTGCCCAAAATCTTGCTCTGCCTCTTTGGGGTACAGAGAGGTTGAATTAGAAATTGGTATGCCAGCTTCCTTCCAGTGAATGACTAGAAAGAGCATGACCTCTGGAAACACAGACCTGGGTCCGTATAGTGCTGCTGTGATTGATTTGTTCTCTCTCTTTGGCAAGTGCTTTTGTGATTCCAAAATCATAACTTGGGGCACCTGGGTGGCTCATTCGGTGAAGCATCTGCCTTCGGCTCGGGTTACGATCTCATGGTCCTGGAATTGAGCCCCAAATCCCACTTCCTACTTGGAGAGGAGTCTGCTTCTCCCTCTGCAACCCCTCTCCTCATGCTTTGTCTCTATCTCTCTCTCAATCTCAAATAAATAAAATATTTTTAAAATTATTTTTATTTTTATTTTTTTGGCATTCCCTCCTTTTTAAAGATTTTAGTTATTTATTAATAAGACACACACACAGAGAGAGAGGCAAACACAGGCAGAGAGAGAAGCAGGCCCCATGCAGGGAGCCTGATGTGGGACTCAATTCCAGGACTCCTGAATCATGCCCTGGCCCAAAGCTTCAACCGCTGAGCCACCCAGGCATCCCAAAATCTTTTTTTATTATTTTTTAAAAATTTATTTATTTATGATAGTCACACACAGAGAGAGAGAGAGGCAGAGACATAGGCAGAGGGAGAAGCAGGCTCCATGCACCGGGAGCCCGACGTGGGACTCGATCCCGGGTCTCCAGGATCGCGCCCTGGGCCAAAGGCAGGCACTAAACCCCTGCACCACCCAGGGATCCCCCAAAATCTTTTTTAAAGAAAGGTTCATAACTTGTAGGATCAGTGGAAGGAGTAAAAGCAATATAAAACTTCAATATAGAGCATAATGCCTGGCGTAGAGGAGGCCCCAATTACTGCGACGTCTCCCTCCCTCGCTTCCTCCCCACAGCATAACAATCACCACCATTCAGTGCACACCATGTGCCTGACTTTGACCTCAGTGCTTGACACATGCTACTTATGAGAGAGGAATTATTTCCAATATACAGATGAGATAACTGAGCCCCAGAGAAGGTAACGAAGGACCTTTGACTAAATGTTGGTGCTGGGGTTTCGCATTTGATGCCAGGGCCCAAGATCTTAATCATTATGCTCTCCTTCTTCTTGTAACTATGACTCTTAGAACATACACTTTTTGTAAATTAGGAGTCTATATAATATTATCAAGTAGATGCAGGTGAGAGCCCTAATTTGTGGCAAGGGGGAATTAAAAACCTGAGCTAGAAGCAGAAAGTAAGAATGAGGGAGAAAAGACAGCGAAAAGTTGAGACATGTACTTAGTAGGCAAACAAAGTGAACACCACCCTCCGTATCTCTGGGGCGTTTGGTCGCTTCTCTGGTTCTAAAGCAGGTTCAACACATGCATAATGTTAGTCCTAATAGCTACTATTTACTGAGCGTGTGTGCTCTGTGTAGTGTCTACGTTAGTATTATAAGCAGTCTTATGAGGCCAACTTCTCCCTCGTTTTGGAGGCAAAGGAACCCAGGATAAGAGGGTTAGGGAGTAAGACTGACTTCCCAGTGCAAACCAGGTCTGTGCAGTGTCCAAGCCCCCAGCCCTATTGCTCTTCTGTGCTGTGCCCTGTGTTTAACATAGATGTCAAAGAAGAACCTTCTGGGTGTTTGGTGCTGCCACACCTCAGTTTTCACCCCTATGATATCTCCAGTGAGCTGAAAGAATGAGCAACAGATGCACACTTGATTTTACTGCGTGGAAGTTGGTTTCTACCAGACTCCAGTGAGGTCCAGCCCTTACGACTTTTAGCATCCTACCCATCGCTACCCATACTCCACAGGGTTGGCATTAGGGGTAGCCTTCAACGGCAAACCTCATCCAAACTTTCTGAGGAAAAAAAAAATGTGTTCTTGGAATGGTCCTTGAAAAATAGTTCACATCCTAGTGGTTTGAGCGTTTTTGTAGCAGAGGCTGCTTCTTGTCCATTCCAGTACCTACTTCCCTCTCCTGACAAAGAGGACTTGAGTCAGGTGTCTTGCCCCCCAGAGTTAGAGACAGTTCCTAGCTTCTCAAGGAGCTCAGTGTGATCATGCGACCCAGTCTGGCCAACAAGCAGAAGGGCTTTGTGGGATTCTAGGAAAGCTGCTTAAAAGGAGTTGACTCAGTTAGGAGGAAACCCTTTTGTCCTCTTATTCCGACTTTGTTAGCTCAGCGACTGAGAAATAATAGCTCAAGTTCTAGCAGCGGTCTTGAACCATGAGTTGACCTTGATGATGAAAACCAAGTCAAGGATGGTAGACAGAAAGACAGGAGACTGATGGCAGCTTGGAGTTGCTTGACTGATCCTGGGCCACCTACCTTCAGTTTTACAAGAGAAGGAAATGAACTTCCTCCCACCCTCTGTCTCCACCCCCTTCTTTTCTCCACCCGCCCCCGTCCTTCCCTCCTCTCCTTCCTTCCCTCCTCTCCTCTTCCTTTCCTTGTTTTCTTCTTCCTGTCTTTCCTCCTTTCTATTCCTTCTGTCCTTCCTTCCTTCCTTGTCACCATTATTTTGGGTTTTTCTATTATATACAACAAGGCAATTCTATTTACAGTTTCCAAAAATATGCTTAGCTTCCTTTGGGCAAATCTTGATGTCCTGGGAAAGCCTGCAAAGCTCTGAGCCTACTGGCTCAGCGTTTAGTTGAATGTGCTTCCCTTACAAATTATTAGGTATCATGGAAATATGCACAGCTGAGTATTTTGGGCCTTTATATCCTTTAGCATCTTTTTGAGCTAAAGCACTTTGAGCAGTTAAAACACATTGGCACATACTCATGGCTGCCCTCTTCCCCTTCTTACTCTTTCATTCAGAGAAGGATGCATTTGGAAGAAATTAGGGTCTTTCTCCTCTAAAGCTGTTCCTATCAAGCTCACCAGAGACTGCACACCCTTCAAGGTCGTGCTACCAATGGATTTGGAAGGAGTATAATGTTTTTGTCATAAAAATTATTGCATCAAACAAAAGTCAAGATTTACTCCAGGGCCATCCCCTCCCCATTCTTATTTGAATATCAAGCTCAAAACTGACACAAGACAGTCCTGTCCTTCTGATGTACTGAACTTTGGGCATGAGTGGAAAGTGTATTATGAAGACATAGTTTTGTAGTTAAGAACAAGAGTTGGTAGAAATGAGCTTTCCACTCAAATGTGACTAAAGACAGCCAGATGTCATGGTCCCTGGTTACTATGTTTATAGTTACTAAATACCTTAGGAAAATATAATGTTTTGGTGAAAATATTTTATGTATCTCGTTTGTTGACTTCAGGTGTTAAAATAGACAAAAAAACAAAACAAAACAAAACAAAAAACCCACCACCCAAACTTCATCCCCAAAGTCTTATAGAGACAAATATGGAGAGAATATTTAGAGATCTTGGCAAAAGGAAGTGAAAATTTCAGCAATCATCTGAATAATTCAGGCAAAAATGGGTGAGAATATTAATTCTGCTCTTAAACCTCGATTGTCTTTCCCTATTGTAGATTAGATTGAACTGTATTTTCTAGACAAAAGCCGTAAAGCTTCCCTTAACTTTGACTGAGGGAACAGGATCTGTAAGTACCGAGTAATCACTTCTGGTTACTAGTGTTGAGAATACACCATTGGCGTGGGGTTGCATCAGCTTTGGAGGTGAAAATGTCTCCTCCACTGAGTTGAGTGAGGACTGTTAATGGATTCATAAGATCATACAATTTCAGTATTTGCCAGGAATTTGGAAACTATCAACTTCAATCCTTCCTCCGTCCCTAGTACCATTTTAAAATGAGGAAACTTAGAGCTTTTTCAGTCTCACAGCTTGCACATAAATTCCACTGTTAGAGGCACCATGTTTCCTATTTTTGCTTGTTTTCCAAAATGATCTAGTGGAGTAAAAAAGGGGGCTTTTGCCCAGCAGTGTGAATTTAGCCCTAGTTACATTTGGC
This sequence comes from Vulpes lagopus, assembly GCF_018345385.1. Classification (NCBI taxonomy): domain Eukaryota; kingdom Metazoa; phylum Chordata; class Mammalia; order Carnivora; family Canidae; genus Vulpes; species Vulpes lagopus. The sequence continues at coordinate 49,976,591 of NC_054828.1, forward strand.
GCCGTGATTTTCTTCCATAAAATACCCAATAAGAAGATGGTAACATCCAAACCTTCCAAGAGTGAGTTCGCTTAACCTTGTTGGAAGTTACCGATATCCTAAGCCTACAAGCGACCGGGGCTAAGTGAAAGACTTCCTCTATTGTAAGTGATGGCACACTAAGCAGTGGAGGAAAACAGAAATAGCAAACTGCATATTGATCCCAAAGCAAATCAAGTTAAGTATCTTCTATGGACATCTAGTCAGGTAATAAAGCTCAGGAAAATAGCGTATGCTTTTCTTGATTTTCAACAGAACTAGGGAATCTCCTTTCAACTTTGCACGCAGGATGGAAATCAGGTTTCCGAAGTCACCATTACAGCATGTTTTCATGAGTGTTTATTAAGAAGCCCCAAACCTTTGTTCGTAATAAATTGGGTGACATATCTATCGGCTTAAATCTTTTATTGGGTACTGATTAACTTAACTGCTCTGCCTGACAAACCTTCATAATAAATAAGCCAACCAGCGAGCACTTCGCAATCAAACCAACTTTGTTTAAAGGACGATCGCTAAAACATGATTTACGTGGTAATGAATTTTGCAATCAGCATGTGGTGGTGTACAAGTTTCAACATGAATCTAAAATGTAGAAATCTGAAGACATTGAAGTTATTAAAAATCACACCACAGTACAACTACTTTTAATTAAAAAGAAATATATCACATTCATATTTAGCAGCGGCGTTATGGCATATGAAGAAGATAACTCAGGGCTACTTTTTAAACACTTCCTCACAAAACATGGCTCTGGTTGCTTTGAAGGTTAATGATTCCTTTTTAAGATCAAGTTACTTGCCATAATCAAATCAAGGGAAAAAAATCAAAATAAGAAACTGTTTTACATATGCATGTAAACCATGTGAAAAGACAAGGAGATTGATGATGGTGTGTCAGTAAGAAAAGTTAATTGTAGATTTTTTTTTTCCCCTTTTGATCAAATTCTTTTTAGAGGGCCTATATAAATCACTGGCTTTTCTGTCTCCGTTTCAATTAATTGAATTGTTGACAGTGAAATTGTAACACAAAAGTAGGTTTGGTATAAAAAATGATTCCCAGATCTTTTTCTATGAAACTTAAAAAAAAAAAATCTTGAAGAACTTAAGTTTTAAACATCTGTCTGGACAGATGTCAAAATACAGAGTGTTACACCATGATGCTGTGTAAGTATCTGACACTATGTTATTACTCTTCAGTTAAATATTCACAGTGAGGTTTTATGATCTTTTTAAAAGAAAACCTGCATGAGAGAACAACCTCATCTCGTACACCATAATAAGCACTTTAAATGAAGGAATTCCGGAGCAAACAATGAAAAATAACTTACCGTGCTAGTTTTTCCATCTTATTTCAGTCACCTGGGATTTTTTATGACGAGATTTTACAGATCATTCAATAGCACATAATGGCTGTGATCCTATTAAAAATTATATTATTAATTTCGAATATTTGCCTAGAAAGAGAATTTTAGTTAAAGTCCTATATATAAATAGGGAAGCGAAATTACATCTGGAAAAAATTATGGCACTGCTGAATCCTACGTGTTGCGGAGTACATGTTATATGGCACAATAAACCATATTTTTCCAGAAATGAAAGTGAAGACTATCATGATATTATAAAGGCAACAGAAATTTAATAAGTGGGGCTTCACTGAAAGAAATATTTAGACCCAGACACTGAGATGCTGAGATGGTGTTTCATTCCGTGTTCTCCTCTACCTCGAATCCTCCAGATTAGATACAGTTACTTTGTTTGCTGACCATTTCCTCATTTAGGATCATAATTGCCTGGGAAAAAAGTTTTTGATGGTTTTAAAGGGACTCAGAAAGCAAAACTTCTCTTTTTTTCCCCAGAATTTACTAGCCCTCGTTGGGCCGAACACATTACACCAACAGCCACCATTTCCTGGTCTTGCCAGGGAGACTTCTTCAACTAAACAGTAAATTCTATGTCAGAGAGACTAACAGCAGCACGAGCATCTCGCGGTTTACTTAATGAGAAGTGAATGGGAGTGTGAAGGGGCAAAGGCGGATTCCGGTTTAGAGGATGGGATGGCGAGAGGAGAGGAGAGGAGAGAGGAGACCCCTTCCTGAGCCAAGGGGAAACCCTGGAAATGTCATGTCTGAAACAGAGTATTCTCCTTCCCTTCCCTTCCCCCCTCCCTGCCTTCTCCTTCCTCCCTTCCTTCTCCTCCCTTCCTTCTCCTCCCATCCTCCCTTCCTTCTCCCCCCATCCTCCCTTCCTTCCTTCCCTTGGGGAATCCTCCTATTTGCCATAAAAACTCTGAGACGTATTAATTTGCTCTTGAAACTGTCAGATTTAATGTTGATAAATCTTAAGTGGTTTAGCTTTGGAAAACATCAGCTTCTGTTTTAATTTCCTTTGTAGCAAATGCTTAGTGATACCCTGGTCTCCAGGTCACACTGCAGGGTTGGCTCCTATTGATATCACCAGCATTGTTTTCATCATTAAATGAAACTGAATGAAGTTGGTGGTGACTTGTCAAGAAGTCTCAGGGACGACGACATGTCAGTGCCCCGTTTCTCCCAAATCCTTTAGACCTATTCATAAAGATCAAATGAGATTATGGATAGGAACCGGCGGGAAACTGTAAAGCGCAAAGGTAAGCAGGTGATGCCAAAGGTGATTAGGAACCTGTCGGACAATGTTACTCACTTTTAGGCTAGAAATGTGGTCACAGCCTTACATTCTCTGATGATTTCATGGTCTCGAGTACAAACTTTGTACCGATAGAGATCAGATTTAGCCATTCCCTGGGATTCTAACGCATTGTCCTGTGATTCCTCTTCCACTATCATCTAGAATTATTTAGCTAGCACACACACAAAAAAGATTTTTTTAACCTTCCGAGTTTTCCAATCCACGCTTCCCAGATTAATTAGAAAATTGCCCCCATATCTCTTTTCTCTTTTCTAGAATGTAGCATTTGCAGAAAGAAAACGCTCATTTGATGCAGAAAGCGGCTTAGAATCAGTCAAAATAAACCCTTGTTCCAGTCTTGTACGCACTAAATAATTTTCTCTGATCAAAATGAGAGTCGGTCTGGGGAGGAGGGAAAAGAGGAAGTTTGCAGATGGACTTTCTCCCCCCGTCTCATTTTCAACCAGGTAAAACGGAGTTCGAAAGGCCCAAATTCTCAGCAGATCTGCACAGCACAGTAATAGCCTTTATGCTTGGAAATTTATGGGCCATGGACAGTTTATAAGAAACGATGTAGTTCATCAGAGAGCCAGACTGATGGAGCACATGGGAGCATTCTGCACAGGAAGTTGGGTTTTGGAATAATACTTACTTTGATAGAGTTGTTTTGTTAGCTAAGTAAAACAGTAGGGAAGCCAATGGCCACTTAGGCTTCAAACATAAATATATATTTATAAGTCACCCAGCTGCCTAATTGAGAGCTGTTGTGTTTTCACTAAGTACGTTTTCACCAGGAAGCGGTCACAACAACAGTATTATCAGCAAAACCCCCATCTAGGCATAGATTCATTTAATCAGCCTTAGATCGTGTGGAGATAATTAAATGCAGTCTAAATGCTTCTGTCTTGCAGTCAGAGGGTGAGAAGATGGTTCGAAAGATGCTTTGGGTGGGTGAGTGGGGTTCTTTTGTATTTAAGGCGCAAAGACAGAAGTTAAAGGCTTACGTTGCCCTCCAGGTAGTGGAGGGCGATTATCAGAGATTTGAAATTGTGCTTCTGTGGACTCCTGATGGGGAGAGATGGAGAGCTCCGAGGAGCCAGGGTTTGGGCGTACAATTGTCTGATGCTTTCAGGTTTCACAGAAGAAGGTTAAGCAGGAGGTGGCTTGTTAAATTTGAGCAGAGAACTGGAAAATAAGATTTCACACTCCTGAGATGGGGAAAGCTGGTGAGTTTGGAGTTTGTCTGGGAGATTTGAAAAAGGTCGGGTGTGCTGTAGTGTTTCTCAAATTGTATTTCAGTGCCTAGGAGCGAAAAAAAAATAAAGTAGGTGTTATGAAAAAAGCAAAGGGTCCATAGACACAGGCGCTCGAGTCCAGCGTCCTAGGTGAATGGGTATTTTGAAACTCACATAATTATTTGGCAGGTGGAAGTCAACGGCACAGCCCCTTCTGCTTGGCTGGACCTCCTAGAATTCCGTCTGCACGGGTGACGTTTTGCTACTGTGTCCTCCACTCAGGTCCCTTCCTACTGTCCCCAAACCTCTTTCCTTCCTTTATGGCCAAGGCTTTAAGGATTCCTCTCTTTTGCTTTGAGACCTTGAGCTAGAGTTGGATTGCAAGTGGCGGCATGGGAGTCCAAGGCTCGGGTTCTAGTCTGAGGGCTGCTTCTCTGTGTGACTTGAAGGCAGGACGATTGTCTTTCTTCCTGGAGGGGGCAGTAGGTCAGACCCCGAGGCCTCCCCTCGTTCAGACATTATATCATCTCAGATGAAGTCTTGTTATTTCAATTCTCCCTTCATCCTCTCGGCCAGGTGCAGCCCTTCTTAGCAATTGCTTTCTATAAAAATTATTCATTGCTGCTTTTTGACCAGTTCGTTATACCTCATTTTCTTTTTTAGTGGTTTCTCTGGTTTGTGCTTCTAGTTTTACTTGTATCCTCTTTGCTTTTGGGTTCCCTCTTTTGAGACAAAATTTCTCTTAATGTAGCAAGAATGTTCTTCCTCTCCAAGTATTTATTTTCCCCTTATCCTCAATGTTTGATCTTTTCCTGTGTAACATAACACTAAACACATTTAGGCACTTTATAAATATTTCTTGACTGATTGGTTTAATAAGATTCCCCATGTTTCAGACCTCCCACCTCTTTCTTTTGACATTGGACTGTGGTTAAAAGCCATTCTTCACCTACTATAATATGAGCACTGGGTCAAGCAAGTTGCACCTGTGCAATTGCTAGTCTTAAATCCTCTATTCTTAAGGGGGCGACTTAAGGGATGGCTCAGTGTCATTTCCCCAGCTCCTATCCAAAATGAACAGGAAACATAAAGGACGTTCAGTATATTGGATAACAGTCAAACTCCTAAGAGTTGGGTTGTGCTAGGAAAAATGAAGACTTTCGGTGTCACAAACTCCCACTTTCCTTTGGTTCCAACTTGCAGGAATATAAAATGGGAGATTTCTCTACCAAGAGTTACAAAATGTTCTATAATAATCAGTCGCTGGAGAGATCAAGATAAGAATCCTTAAAAGTATAACTTCACATTGGACCCACTGTCCCTTGTGCCATAAAACACTAGAAGAATTTAATAGCTTGGAGAAAATGTTACTCATTGCCTAATATCTTGCTACTAATATATGTATTTCTGTGAAGATGTGATAAATTTCGCACTATGTTAAACACACTTTCACATCTACTTAAATGGACTATGCTTTAAATCCAGGAAGGCAAATAATTGGTCTTTGTTAATTAACTTTTTTAGAAAATGGAACTCACGATAGAGTAAAACAGAAAGAAAATTGTTTTCCCCTAACTAGTACTATTGAATTTATTCAAAGATTCCCTAAGAGGCTTCATGTGTCTTATGGTCCACCGTGCTTTGGTTCTCAATTCTGCCATTTTGAATTTCCCTCAAAGAGTTGGTTGTTACTTGAGGCCAATACCCTTGTCTTATGAGACCTTATAAACTTTTTGATAAATTAGGGGTTTGTAATTTATTAATAAAAGTTCATCTTGGCATTTCCATAAAGTAATTTTCTGTAACATTAGCAATAGGGTTTATTTGGCTTGCATGAAACTTCAGGAACGCTTATGTTTATTGGAAATGCCATGGGGACATTAGGGCATCTGCAACATTCGTTTTTTGTTATTTATTCAATACTCATGATACTAGGTTAAACCCTCCTCAAAATAAATAGACTATTATGATCCAAAAAGGTACAGATATTTAAAAACTTATGAATGATGAAGAGCGGTGAATGGAATTGCTTTAAAAACCCAAATATATAGTATTACTCGTTTAGAGATATAGAATTAGAGAAAAGGAAATTTTCCTTACAGTTTGCTGATGTAAGTAGATGTCAATTTCACAAAGTACAAAACAGAATATTCCACACGCCCTCGAATCAGCAAACTGTTGTCCAGTTTTGAAGAGTTTGATGCCTATGACTTATGCATTCATTCATGAGGCGCTATCACGTGGAACAGTGAACCTCTAGTGGTGTGAAATATTTTTTAGAGACAGGAGGCAGAATGAAAGTTACTTTTGCTGTAGATAAAAGGAGATTATATCGTGCTTCAACCATTTTGTGATGAAGGCCGACATTTTGGCTATTTCCCCCTTCTAACCAAATTTGAAAGTCCAATGACATTGTAAGGCTTTATCATAAATAAATGTATTGTTTTAATGTAGTAGTCTGTTTAGCCTTGATACCTACAAACATTCATTATGTTGCGGTGTTTTAAAGGTAATTTTAAAGACTTTGCTAATATGTATTCCAAAAAAACAGTATTTTTTTTTTTTAAAGAGAGTGTGAGCACGAGTGGGAGGAGGGGTAGACAGAGTAGCAGGCTCCCCTCTGAGGGAGGAGCCTGTCATGGGGCTTGATCCCAGGACCCTGAGATCATGACCTGAGCCAAAGTCAGATGCTTAGCAGACTGAGCCACGCTGCTGCCTCTCCGTACCTTGCCTGGCAAAGCAGAATGAATGCTAACCCTGGATAAAGCCAGAAGACTTAAAAAGGTGCCTTGTCCATCAAAAGGAGATGAGAAAAGGTCTACTGGTCCAAGGAAGTGAATATAATCTTGTCATAAGCTGGGGCTCCATGTGAAAATATAGTGCAGAGTCATCCAATGGAAATCAAAACACCATGCCCAGGAGAGGGGGTCTGAAAGTTTCCTGTTCACGTGGTTTGGGGATTTCAAGTCAATAAATTATCCTAAAATAAGTCACAAAGTAGGATCCTAGCAGAAGCAAATGAAAACTGCTCTGTTAATATACTTCCTTTTTGCTAGGCTCCCCAGTAAAGCAATTCCCATAAAGGATAACCTCACAAAGGAAGATAGGAGCCTCCCTGGGGAAGAATCAACAGCTATAACAAATAGGAGATTAGCAGTCTTAAAATTGGAAATTATAGTATAATCTAAATAAGTCAATATTTTCAATATGTTAATTGACTACAGATAAAAGAAGCCGAAATCACAAAGAAACATTCGAAAATCATGGAAGAGAAAGAGCCATTTTTGTAAAAAAAAAAAAAAAAAAAAAAAAAAAGCCAAATAGAAGTTGTAGAAATGAAAAGCAAAATATAGAAAATTAAAAAAATCCAATGACTTATTAGAAAGCCATGTTAATTTAAATGTTTAATAAATGGAACAGTAGGATGGACTAGAGAACCCAGAAGCCTACCTGAGCATGGATGGACACTTGCCATTTGAAGGAGGAAGCATTACAGGGGAAAGGATAGAGTACATGGCAAATGCCATTATGTCAAACAATAACCATAGAGAAGAAAGAAAATTGGATCGTTGTGTTATACCAACCACAAAATCAAATTTATCTGGATTAGGGACCTAGAAGTATAAATAAAAGATTCAACCTTTCAGGGAAAATAAGAGGTAAATATTTTGTCAGGGTATAGACAAATTTCTTAAAGTAGTCACAAAATAAAACCACTAAGGATTAGGGGAGCCTGGGTCGCTCAGTGGTTGAGCATCTGCCTTCGGCTCAGTGCGTGATCCTGGGGTCCTGGGATTGAGTCCCACGTTGGGCTCCCAAGTTGGGCTCCCACGTTGCTTCTCCCTCTGCCTGTGTCTCTGCCTCTCTCTCTGTGTCTCTCATGAATAAATAAATAAAATCTTAAAATAAAAACAACAACAATAACAACCACAGCAGTAAGGCTAGGACAGCTACACACCCACATGCAAACGAATGAGGCTGGACCTGTACCTCACGCCAAGTGCAAAAACTAACTAAAAAATGAATCGGGGGGTCTAAATAGAAGAGCTAAAACTACAAAACTCTTAGAAGAAAAAATAAGGACACATTTTATTTTAAACTTGGAGTTGGCAATGATTTCTTAGATATGACATCAAAAGCACAAGTAATAAAAGAAACAGATAAATTGGACTTCGTCAAAATTAAAAACATCTGTGCTTTTATCAAAGGGCACTCTCAAGAGAGCAAACAGAAAATTTGCAGAATGGGAGAGAATATTTGCAAACATGTATCTAATAAAGTGCTGGTATCCAGGATATATAACAAACAGTAACATGACGTATAACCCAATTTTTAAGATGGGCAAAAGATTTGAACAGATTTTTACCCAAAAAAGACACACAAATGTCCAATAAGAATCTGAAAAGATGCTCAACATCACTGGCCATCAGGGAAATGCAAATCAGAGCCACAGTAAAATACTATGCCACTCACACCCACTGGCATGGCTACAATAAAAAAGATGGGCATTGGGAGTGTTGAGGAGTTTGAGGAAAAATTGGAACGTTCAGACCTGGCTGGTAGGAATACAAAATGGTAAAAACACTTTGGAAAACACTCTGGCAGCTCCTGAAAACGGACTTTCCAGAAGATTCAATAATTCCACACCTACACACGTGCCCAGGGCAAATGAAAACATATGTCCACTGAGAACTTTTACTTTAATGTTCATAGTTGCATTATTCATAAGTGGAAATGAACTGAATTTCGTCAATTGAGGAATGGAAAACCAAAATGTGGTACATCTATGCAATTGAATATTATTCAGCCATAAAAATAAATGAAGTACTGATACATGCTACAAGATGCATGAACCTTGAAACCAATAATAATCTTAGGAAAAGAAGCCCAGGCACAAAAAGGCACATATTATATGGTTCCACTTATACGTGAAACATCCAGAATAGGTAAATCCAAAGAGACAGGAGTAGATTAGTGGTTGCCGAGGCCTGGAGGGTGAGCTCGTGGGGAGTGATTGCTGATGGGTATGGGATTTCTTTTTGAGGTGATGAAAACATTCTGGAATTAAATAGTGGCGATGGTTGCATAACTTCGAATATACTAAAAACCACTGAATTCTATACTTTAAAAGGATGAATTTTATGTTATATGACATGTATTGCGATTAAAAAAGAAAAATTAAGGGAAAGATTGATGAATTTTATGTTAAACTTTAAAGCAGTGCCACGTAAGAGCGTAGATAACTAGCTGAGAAAGAAAATGTCTGGACACCTGGGTGGCTCAGCGGTTGAGCATCTGCCTTCGGCCCAGGGCGTGACCCCGGGGTCCCAGGATCGAGTCCTGCATTGGACTCCCTGCGTGGAGCCTGCTTCTCCCTCTGCCTGTGTCTCTGCCTTTCTCTCTGGGTCTCTCATGAATAAATAAATAACATCTTTAAAAAAAATAAAGAAAATGTCCACCAAGTAATATGCAAAGTCAAGAACAAGAAATTCATAGAAGAGGAAAGCCAAATAACCAATAAACATAATCTGATCGATGATATGCAAATTATGAGGGACTTTCCCATGTGTACTCAAGCATGTGTCAGTAGCAGAAGTTCGAAAAATATGTACGTGTAACAAAGAAAGAATTGGTAAATAAATTACAGTGTGCAAAGGAAGAAGGTGGAATTATTAAAATGAATGAACTCGACACATATGTATACATCTGGGTAAACCTCCAAATTATACTACTGAGTTAAAGAAGCAGTTCATAAAAAGACATGGATGGAATGACAACACTTAAGTGAATTTTAAAAATACGTTAATATGTAACTTGTATCACAGTGTGTGTGTGTGTGTGTTTTTGCAAATACATACTTATGTACTAAAAGTATAAAAATCTAGACAAGGCGACTACATGGCATCTTCAGGATATTGGCCACAGGTGTGGCGGAAGGGAACGGCGGAGGAAGAAGGGAGAGGGGAGCTTCCAGTTCATCTGTTGCATTTTATTTCTCTCAAAAAAAGTCAGAAGAATACGTGGCATAATTAAAAGAATTGTTGTGTTTTGTTGGTCGTTCAATACGGGGTTTAAAATATCAATCTCTGTACTGTCCCAATGACAGTTCAACATGACTCATGCTTCAGTTGATATAATAATGATGCCCTAAGACTTGCATGATGTTGGCTTTTTTGTTCGTTTGCTTGTCAACCGCCTGTTTGCTTCCTTTGCCTCTATTTCCCTCTGCACATGCCGAACGTTGGCTGGAAATTCGGTTTGGCTGCGAATAACCGAGACCTGGAAATAGCAACTTTAAGCAAATTGGAAGTTTTATTTTTTTCTCATGCCATGAAAAGTCCAAAAAGTCAGAAATCTGAGCTGAGTGCAGTGGCCCCATGATGCTGGGGGGGGGGGGGCAGGTGGACTCCTTTTGTCTCCGGCCAGCCGTGCTCAGCACGTTCTTGCCACCCTTGGCTTCACAGGACAGCTGCTTTGCTTCCAGGTAGGAGACCGCGGCAGTGCTACCTGTGTCCAGGTAGGAAGGAGTGGAGGAAGGAAGGACAAAACGTAGCTCTATTCCAGTGACCCCCCCTACCCCCACCTGCTCACCCCACACATTCATGAGTTTTAAGAAGCCTTCTTGAGAGTCCCAACCCAAATCCTCTTTCTTTCTCCATGGCCAGAACTAGGTCCAACGACGACCTCTACCGAGAAATCCCGCAGTGCTTGTCTAACTCTTCCCCCAAGCTGGGGTTCTCCAGACAGATACCGAGAGGCCTTCAGGGCTGACAGTGATGTTCGTGAGGGTGAGGATTATAGCAGGTGCCATTTACTGAGCATGTGCTGTATGCCAGGTGTGCGAGCTCTGGGCATATAATCTGTGTAGTCTTCACCGCAATCATGAGAATTAAGTACCAGAGCTAACACCCTTTCAAAGATGAAGAAATTGAGACTCATGAGTAACACGGTGGTGTAACATGTTGAAGGTCAACTGGTGATGAAACGAGAACTTGAGTCCAGGTCGCTCTGACTTCTGGGTTGCCTGGGGCTGTCCCAGTTTTAGCACTTGAAGGTCTCGTGTCCCAGGACCCACATTCAATGGGGTGACCCATGGAAGCTCAAATAGCAGTAGGCTGGGAGTTCAATCAAAGTTTGTTGAATGGTTAATCTAATAAATATTATTTTACCTTTTTTCCATAAACGTTAAAGCCTTGTAATCCATCAAGAACATAACCTCCCATATTATATATGTTATTTTTCTTTTTTGCCTGGTAGTTTGTAGGACTCTCTTTGATATATAATATTTTAAAGTTTTAGGGTATATATTTTCCTTTATGGTTTCTTCCTTCACTTTTCTGTCAAGGTATCCTTCCCTACTCCACCCAAAAGTTGTATTTTCTTCTGGTTCTTTGAGAGTTTACTCTGTAATTCAAAGTAAAATGGGGAAAAACAAACAAACAAACAAACAAACAAAAAAACAAAGAAAAAAACCCCACAAAAAGACAAAGTAAAATGGGGATGTGCGGGACTGGGAAAGAGTTTCACGCACATGTTCCATTTCCCAGGTTTGGGTGAGTGTTTTAGAACTTTAAATGTTTGAAACGTTCATCTCAGGAACTGATTTAAAATCCATAACTTAAAGGAATGAAAGCTCTTTCCAGTGCATTCTCAATGTGCAGTGCACATGTATCTGATCTGCAGTCGGCAATCATGTCAAAATGTGTCAGCTCATTTCATATTCTTTTTAACTATCCTTTGATTAAGGGAGCGCTGTATCAACTTATTTAAGCCTGCAGTCAAATATACCTTCAAATTATTAGCACCTGGCGAGAAATGTCCTTCCCATTCTAAACACCAGTTCATCATGTCTTATTTGTAATTCACTTGATGATTTTGATATATCATTATAAATACTGTATGTGACTAAGTCTTTATACTGAAGCTTTGTTCTTGCAGAAATGGCAGAAAATGGGAATTGCATACTGCGTCCCGGGTACAGATGTGTGGATCTAGACCAAACAGGTGTGGTGCTAGGCTGAGAGATGATAGATCACCAGCCCCCAAAGTCTTTATGTTGGGAAACATGATGTCATTAAGGTTCATCTTGCACCATTGGGTCTTAGTGTTCTAGCCAACGGAATGGGAAAATATTTGTGAATTCACTGTTACTGACAAACAATCATTAGGAGTTATTTTATTATAAAACAAAATTAATGCTCCAGCCCAGACATTAGCAAACTTTTCACAAAGAGCCAGATGGTAAATGTTTTAGGTTTTGCTGGCCGTAGATCTCTAGAGCGACTACTCAACTCTGCCTTTGTGTGGCCATGGACGGAACATAAACAAGTGGGCGTGGCTGTGTTCCAATCAAGTCTTATTTACAAGAGCAGTTGGTCTGTATGATTTGGCCGGTGGACTGTAGTTTTCCAACTGCTTTATGGTCAATGAATTCGTTCCTTCATAACCGAATTTTATTTGAAAGGTGAGAATCAGTTGCTCTTCTGGAAAATATTAACCAAGTGTTCCTATCATTGGTACTTGAAGACTTCGACTCCAGTGTCATGAGGTTAAATTGGAAAGCCCTTTGAACAGTGTTTTGAAGAGAAGAATCATGATGTAAATAAGAAATTGTTTGTTAGGAGTGGTTATATCGATCTCGAGCAAAGAGTCAGTGTCTCAGAGTTTCTTTGATTTAACTGGCCTGTACTTTTCTTCTTAAACAAATCTATCTTCTTAATTTCAGTGGGGTCCGAGCTTCGAGGCGGGGAAGCATATGGGTACCATACATTTGTTAGTGTTTGTCTCTATGTAATCACAAAAATCGAATACTCCAGAACTCTGTATAACAAATTTGGATGGTCTACTTTAATGCACAGAGTCTCTAGATCATAAAGGCAGCAAATGCAAAGAGTATTCCTCAGTATCATTACTTCATGCTTTAGTAAATCAGGATGATTGACAGAAACTTTTGCTACTTTTGTTTTCATGGATTCCCTCGTAGTACAGACTAATCTGTGCATTAGTCTCCGATTGGATGTCATTAATCATATTTCAAAGCTAAGTACAACTATGTGGCAATACATATAACTCTTTATGGACTATAGACAACTCTCTCATCTCTCTCTCTCTCTCTTTCTGCATTCAGAGCAGTCCCTTTGGACTCCTAAATATCCACGAATATTTATTTTTGCAAAATTTTAATGTTATCAGTGCTTAAAGAAAGTTTCATACTTTGAAAAACTTCCCAGTCTTGATATGGCTTTTGTGGTTGTTGTTCTTGTATTTTGTTTGTTTTTATACTTTCAGCAAGCATGTTGTTATTCTTTGGTGTTTGGCTTATTTTTGGAGATACTCCCAAAGCAACTGGAGAGGATATATATAAAATAAATAAGGTAGATGTTCAAGTTGGGGATAATATTTTTGTTCAAAAATACGATGTAATATTAAAGAAACAGGACTGATTTTTTTTTGTTCTGTCTTACAATGTAACTTTAAAGGATTTTCAAATGTCTTAAGTGGTGGAAGAATCACTGAAATAGGTATTGCCCCCTTACATAAATTTCTGAAGCACAATTCTCATTTGGTCATGGGAGCTAAGATGTGTTTCAAAAGCCTCATTACTCTATATCCGAATCTTGTGAAAATAGGTGAAAATAGTCCTCTTATTCTCCTTTAGAAAGATAATTTAGACAAATATAAGAAAATGTCAGCACGTTTGTAATTTGTATCTTCAAGAAATCTATGGATGCTTTGTGACTAATTCCCCTCACCTGCCTGACATGATGAACTTTCATGATGGGGATTTTCTCTTGAGTAACTGAAACCTATGTTGTCCTTTGTGGGTGGTATTCTTGGGGTGACCAGTGAGGGGGCAGGAAAAATAGCTCTTAATTTTTCTCATCATGGAGTCGAGTGTTGTAAGAGAGTAGGCTGGTGCCTATGGTGGTGGCAGAGGGGTGGTGAGGATAGAAGCATAGTCAGGAGAGAGGGTAACTGTTCAAAGAGACAACACATGGGATCTTTTTTATCTCAAATAAATTTAACTTGAAGATAAAACTTCCAGGAATAGAAGCAACAATGAATAAATTTGAACTGAGACTATGGAACATGTCTCCCTTTGGCATTTTCTCCTTCTCTCTGTTAACAGTACGTATGTGCCGCCTTCCTCCCACATAAATTCAAAAAATTATTGTTAGTTTTCTAATCATAAAATAAATACATAACGAAGAACACTTTTATTTAATTTTCATGTTTTAAAGCTTTTATTTATGAGAGAGAGAGCACACATTGGGGGAGCGGTAGAGGAAGAAACAGACTCCCCACTGCTGAGCAGGGAGCTTGATGTGGGGCTCGATCCCAGGACCCTGGGATCATGATCTGAGTCAAAGGCAGACTCTTAATCGACTGAACTACCCAGGCACCTCGTGAAGAACACTTTTTAAAACAAAGACGCAAAGTGATAAAATTGCCTATCATTGACCAAGGGACACATGAAAAGATGCTAAACATCACTCATCATCAGGGAATTGCGAATCAAAACCACCATAGGATATCACCTCGCACTTGTCAGGATCGCTAATATTAAAAAGACAAGAAATAACAAGTGTCAGAATGTGGAGAAAAGGGAACCATCAAGCACTATTGGTAGGAGTATAAGTTGGTGCAATATGGGAAATCGTATGGAAGTTCCTCCAAAAAATAAAATTGGAAATGCCATATGATCCAGAATTCCTACAACTGGTTATTTGCCCAAAGAAACTGAAAACACTAATTTGAAAAGATAGATGTACCCCTATGTTTATTGCAGCAGTATTTATAATAAATGTGGAAGCAGCCCAAGTGTCCCTCGATAGATGAACGGATAAAGAAGAGGTGGTGTGTGTATGTATAGGATGGACTGTTACTCAGCCCAAGAAAGAATGAGATCTGGCCATTTGTGACAACGTGAATGGACCTAGAGTGCGTTATGCTAAGTAAAATAAGTCAGAGAAAGACAGATACTGTATGATTTCACTTATATGTGAAATCTAAAAAAACAAAAGAAAGGAACAGACAAAAAACAAAAAAATACAGACTCTTAAATACAGAGAACAAACTGGTGGTTGCCAGAGGGGCGGTGGATGGCGGGTGAAATAGGTGAAGGGGATTAAATGGTACAAACTTCTAGATTTAAATAAGGAAGTCACAGAGAGGAAGAGTGCAGTACAAGGAATATAGTCAAAATATTATATTATGCAGTGACAGATGGTGACTGCTCATTTTGGTGGCCACCGTGTAATGTACGCAATGGTCAGATCAGTGTTGTCCACCTCAAACTAATATAACATAGTGTGTCTATTTTATTTCAATAATAAATTTTTAAAAACCACAATGAGATGTCACCTCACGTCAGTCAGAATGGCTAGTATCAAAAAGACAAGAAATAACAAGTACTGTCGAGTCAGTGGCTAAGAGGGAATGGAACATTCAGGCACTTTGATGGGAATGTAAATTGGTGTAGCCACTGTGCAAAAAATTACTTATTGGTCACCCAGAAATATTCATGGTAAAATTGGAATGTTTGTTGTCGTCTCAATTATTTCCTTTCTCTCCTTCCTCCCTCCTCTTTTCTTTTTTCTTCCATTTTATTTAATTCTATTAATTTCTTGTTTTTATAAAAAGGAGGACCTACCGCATTAAATATGTTTCACAAAATGCCATGTTACATAGCAGTGTATCTATCTCTTGCTACATCTCTTTGTCATTTTACCCAACATAATTGAAAATGTAATTTTAAATAGCTCTATTTTTTCAAATCATAAAGCAATGCCTATTTACTGCAAGATAATTTAGAAAAATACACAAAAACAAAGGTAAAAATCATCTTCAATGCTACTGCCAAGAAGCTGCTGACATTTGTTCTGGAAGGTGCTTGAAAGAAGGTATTTAGGGGCACTTGGGTGGCTCAGTTGGTTCAGCGACTGCCTTCGGTTCGGGTTCTGATCCCAAAGTCCTGGGCTCCCTCCTCAGTGGGGAGCCTGCTTCTCCCTCTCCCTCTGCCCCTCCATCTGCTACTCGTGTTCTTGCTCACTCTACCCTCTCTCTCAAATAAAAACAAAATGGAAGAAAGTATTTATGCTAAAATAAGCTTGGGCAATTTTGGATTCAGTGCATTTAAACAGGATGTCTTTTGCTGTGGGACTTCTCAAAGCATTTAAAATGCTGACGTGTATTATGGTCCTCATAAAAAGAAGAAGAAATGTAGAACTTCTCAAACTTATTTGACCCAAGAATGCTTTATTCCAAAAGATTTTTTTCTTTGGAATGTACTTTGGCCAAGTGTTCTTTACACACACACACACACACACACACACACACACACACATATACCCAGAAGCATACTGAAAAAGTCTTTAGTTATTTACTTATTTCTTGGTGATTATTTTAACAATTAGATAATGAACTGAATTCTAGGTGAATTTTAAAAATAGATAATGAACTAAATATATCATGGACTTCTATTTACACCAATAAATGGGGGATTTTTAGTGTTGTAAAGTACACCACTGGTTTTACTCTAATGTTTTTATTTAAAATTTTTTTAAGTTTTATTTATTTATTTATTTGAAAGAGAGAGAGAGAGTGAGCATGAACAGGTGGGAAGGGCAGAGGGAGAGGGAGAAGTAGACTCTTCGTTGAGCAGGGAGCTGGATGTGGGGCTTGATCCCAGGACCCTGAGACCAGGGCCTGAACCAGAGGCAGGCACTTAACCAGCCGAGCCATCCAGGCGTCCCTACCCTCATGTTTTTAAACAGCTCCTGATGGACATTTCATTGTTTTCTATTTTTTTTTTTTTGCATTTGTTAAATTATGTGGAAAGCAACACCCTTGTACGTCTCCTTCTGTAAGCGTGCCCAATTATTTTCTCAGGATAAACTCCTACAAAAGAGCTCGCACAGGCCTTTTATTTTATCTCTATTCCAAGATTAGTTTCTTTCCTCAGGAATGTAAGTTTTTCGTAAAAAAAATAGTTGCGCTGAGGATTTAGTTCAAGTGTGTCTACACCTGAAGTAAGAGCTTGTAGCAGCAGAGTAGGCCGTCGGAGATGTAGTTTGCTAAATACTGGAAATTATTCGTAAGCTTAATGTGCATTTACAAAAGAGTAGTTATCAAGATTTTTTTTTCAGTAGGGAAACTGTGAGCCGCCCTCATTAAAAAAATAAGGTAAAAAGGCAAATTTGAAATGCATTATTTCATGCACCCCCTTGCAGAGAATCCAAAAGCTTAGGAAGAACACTATCTTCTGGTTTTAAATGAAAACGAAACACATTTTAAAATCAGGATGTAGAAGTAGATCCCTATTATTTCTGTAAGTGATGTGCCTCTTCTCACCAATTCAAGTCTGGAATAACTCTATCTAGCATTTTAACAGAATTATGACTCCATTCCACCAGAGGTCCTAGAAGATATTTCACTGGACTTTACATAGGCCGGGAGCTCTTCCTGCTTAGAATAAAAAATAAAAAAAGCACATCTGTTTGATAAGATCCTTCTCTGTCTAAAATTGGAGTCTGCATTGGAGCTTTTGAACAATTATATACAGGACCTAGCAAAGCCTATTGTTTGCTTATGTGGTAGACTGAGATCAAGAATGTTAATGTTATCTCCGAGAACACTTTTTAATTCATATCAAAATCGTATAAACAGGGTCACCAGGGCTAAATGGGGTGTCAGTGACCTATGAAGATCAGAAAGTAAACCAGAGATCTTAAAATAAGCATGTAACCTGACCACCTCCAGGGTTGCTGTACATGGGAGGGTAATTGTTTACAGAAAGAAAGGGAAGATTACTTAGTGTGAATTCTGTTTGTGACCAGCCCCTTCTTCCTCAGTCCATCAGCAGAACAGTGGTGGGTCGGAGTTCACGCTGCCTTTGGAAGGGCCGTGAGGAAAACCAACGTGCATTGTCCTTGGCCATCACGATGGTTCCAGAAGCCTACCCATTTCTTCCGTGGACTTGGCTAGCTTCAGGCTTAGTTGTCTCTTCAGGATAGGTGCTGTCGAGGTAGGGGAGAGCCAGGGGATCTGCGGAAGATGAAAGGATTAAAATATGGCAGGCAGGAAGGGATGGGTAGATGCACTAAGGTACACATTCAAGGATCTCTTTGAAGCCCAAGCCTCCACCTTCAAAAGGAATTCCAGCCAGATGGGGAACAAATGGCAACATGTCTTTGGACCGGTCACCCACAGAGTTTGGGCTCAAGGGTGGAGGAGTGAGTGCTGAGTCTGGAAAAATTTCATGAGAAAGAGACAGCGAATTAAGAAAAAGAAAGCAGATTTCCATCACGGGTTAATAGGCACATAATTTTGGTTCTGAAACTGAGGCCAATTAAAAACTCACTGGAATAAATAGCTTTCCCTTAAGAAACAAAAGATATATCAGCCCTCCAAGCCGGCAAGGACATGATTCAAGGGGCAGTAAAGTCTAGTGATGGTGTACATAACTCTGAGGTCGCACGGCCTAGAATTGGATCCAGACTCCCCGTTGCACCGTGTGATCCAAGGGAAGGAATCTGATCTCTCTGTGCCTGAAACTGGGAGTAATAATAGTCCTTACCTGCTAGGTTACTTGTGAAGATTAAATAAGTTACCACATGCAAAGTGTTCAGAACAGTGCTTGACGTGTAGTAAGCACTCAGTAAATGGTGACCATTAATTTCAACATTTGAAGATGCGCTAAGATAAAAGATAACGATTCCACTCCCTGCCATGTTACCTGAGAGCTTAATTTATTTGGTTCTTAATGACCTTTTGAACTTCTTTTTAATTTCATTTTATTTATTTATTCACGCGAGACACAGAGAGAGAGAGAGGGAGAGAGAGGCAGAGACATAGGCAGGGGGAGAAGCAGGCTCCATGCAGGGAGCCCGACGTGGGACTCGATCCCGGGTCTCCAGGATCAGGCCCTGGGCTGAAGGCGGCACTAAGCCGCTGAGCCACCCCGGCTGCCCTGAACTTCTTTTTTTAAGGGAGGGAGGAAGGGAGGAAGAAGGAGAGAGAGAATTTTAAGCAGGCTTCATGCCCAGTGTGGAGTCCAAGGGGGGGCTTGATGCAGGGCTTGGTCCCATGACCCTGAGATCATGACCTGACCCAAAATCAAGGGTCAGATGCTTAATTGACTGAGCCACCCATGCGCCCTGACTTTTTGATCTTAAGAGTCACCTTTCAAAGTGTAAATCATCCATAGGGTCCTACCCAAAGCTGCTATCACTTGATAAGGAATAAAGATGTGGCATATATATACAATGGAATATGACTGACCCCCCAAAAAGAATGAAATCTTGCCATCCATAACTACATGGGAGGAGCTAGAGAGTATTATGCCAAGTGAAATAAGTCAGCCAGAGCAAGACAAATACCACATGATTTCACT
Organism: Vulpes lagopus; assembly: GCF_018345385.1. NCBI lineage: Eukaryota > Metazoa > Chordata > Mammalia > Carnivora > Canidae > Vulpes > Vulpes lagopus. The sequence continues at coordinate 49,995,922 of NC_054828.1, forward strand.
AAACGTGGAATCTAAGAAACAAGGCAAACGAGCAAAGGGGAAAGAAAAAAGAGAGAGAGGCAAAGCAAGAAACAGACTCTGAACAAAGAGATGGCCACGGGGGAGGGATGGATGAAATAGGTGCTCGTGATGAGCACTGTGTAACCTATGGAAGTGCTAAATTACTATTTGTGCACCTGGAATTTAAACAAAAACTTAAAAAATAAATACAGCTGTAGGGGCTAATTGGCCCTCCATATTACCTGGATGGGATGACACTTCAGGAAGAGGAAGAGGGCTGGGGCAGTGGGTAGCTCCTCGGATAAACTAAACTCACCCATACTCTGTACCAAACTCAAGACCCCAAGGATAACTTTGCTAATTGCAATGGACTTCTCAAGCCTACGTGTTTCCAGCGTGCGAAGCACCAGCGGAGGAATGTGCACCCGTTGATCTGTGAGGCACGAAGAGATGGCTGGGATGCCTTTTCTGGTTCCTTGCCTGAACCACGGGAAAAGAAAGCGTCCCATTCGAAGGAAGTCATGGGAGGGGCAGGACCCGTGAAAGAGTCGTGCAGGTTGGTCGTGCAGAAGACCACGTGAAGGAGTTCAGGAACCTTTGCTTCGGATGCAGGCGGTGGAAAGCCAAGTCAGCACTTGCTGCAGGCATCAGAAGACAGGAAGGGCAGGGCAGAGACGGGCACGTACACGTAATCAAAGAAGCCACCTTACAAACATGCCTTATTGAAATACCAGATCATGGTTTATTATTTAGTATTTTTGTTTTTGACTTACATACGACAGAGTATGTCATCCTCAGGGTTTGATCCAATCTTACAGTGTGGATCGAATCTCAACTGTGAGATTTGTTTAGTGGACCGAGACATGATGCATCTTTAAAGTCAAAGGCAGTGGAATCATGTTTTACTAGAATTAGTGACTTTTGAACTTTTGATCTCAGTAGCTTTGTACATTCTTCCAAGTCGCTGAGGACTTTTTTTGTCATGAAATCCATCCATACTTACTGTATTAGAAACTAACGCTGAAGAAAAAATTAACTATTTGTTTTAACTATTAATTTATCTGAGTAACAATAATAAAACCGCTTCAAATATCCATAAATAATATCATTTTTAATGAAAATACATTTTCAAGACAAATAAATTAGTAAAAAAAAAAGAGTGGCAAGGTGTTGGGCTTATAATAGACCACGGGTCCTCATATCTGATTTTGTGTTCAGCTTGTGCTATTTCAGGACACGTAGTCTCTGGAAAGCTCCATCATACTCTAATGACAGAAGAGTGACCACGCAAAAAAACATTTTAGTTATTCTCGTGGAAATAGGTTTGAATTCACAGACTTCCTGAAAAGGTCTCAGGTCTCCAGATCACACTTAGAGAATATTCTAGAGCAAAGGCTTAGGCTTGGTCAGGGCTGCTTGACCTGATCCTATTGTTTCATTACTCTAGTTTATTGATTCTACGAGGCCCATTTCTTCACACTCTGAATTTGGGACATGGCCTACATCGATAGTGTCTTACAATAGCTGTTGTGACATAGTTGTCATTGCCCGTGCAGGCTTGAACTTGATCATGGTTATTCATGTTGTCACATTTTTTTTTTGAATTATGTGCCTTGTTGCTATCATGTGTTGAGTTTAATTGCTTCTTAAAATTTTTCTTTTCAGACCCTACAGTATAATTTGGTGTTGAAATGAAGAGTTACTGTAGAAAGTTCCTGTAGAAAGGCAAAGATACAGAACAGTGAGGCATAAATTTGATATTAGTGAAACAATTTTGGAAGGATGAATAGAATCATGTATTTTCTTGCATGAGACCAGGAGGGCTTTATGGTACCTAACACGGGAGTAAACCCACAAACAGCTGTCGTTGTGTTGTATGTTGTCCCTGCGAGATGTGGGATCCCACGCCAAGCAGTACACCTGGAGGCACGAGGCATTGCCAAATCTCTTGGTCCGAAGGAAAGATGTTGCACCCCATGGAGAGGAAGTGACCGATTTACGCATCATGCGGCATCTTCGTTAAGGAGAGGGTGGCGTCGTTGAACCCACAGTATGTTTTTCTTTCTCAGACGGCCATGAAATAATTCCTGTCTTACCACAGATGTAATCTTAGATTCAGTAAAAATTCCATGACAGTGTTTCTTAGGTCTATAGGAACGAGGTAACACAAATTAGGTGGCTTAAAACAACAGCATTGTTTTCTATCATAATTCTGGAGACAAGGAGCCTGAAATCAAAGGTGTCAGCCAGGGTATGTGCCCTCAGATGCTTTGGGAGATGCCCCCCTTGTCTCTTCCTGGTTCCTGGTGGTGGCCGTCAATCCTTGGCATTTCTTGGCCCATCGCTAGCTGCGTCGTTCCAACCTCTGCCTCTGCGATCCCGGGGTATCCTGTGTGTCTCTCCACACATGACACCAGTCATAGCGAATTAGGGTGCCATCATCTAGTACGGCACATCCGTGTGCCGTCGTCCTCACTAATCCATCTACGGTGGTCCTATTTCCAAACAGACTCACGTTTTGAGGTACTGGGGGTACGTGCGACATGTCTTCCAGAGGGGCACAGTTCCACCCACAGCAAGGGGGAAGGAAGGCCAAAGTCTATGGCAGAGAACATTCTATGTGTTCACAGATTCTGTTTCATATTCTTCCCTCCTGGACACAATACAGTCTGTACTTTCTAGTCCCCTGGTGGTGGCCCAAGACCATGTCATGAATTATGGACAATGAAATCTGCGAATGGGAACCACGTGTGACTTCTGGGAACTCTGTGTGACTCGCAGTATGTGCGTCTCCCTCAGGTAGGCGAGTGTGAGAGCAGAGCACTGGGATCAGAACAGCCGGGATCTGGGCCCACCATATGCGTGGGAGGGCCTCCGTGATGAGGGTTGTCCCACCGTCGGCGATCTTCCTATCAGTGAGAAACACGTGTGTCCGAATCAAACCACTGAGATTTTGCAGTCACTTGGGCACGACAGCATCATCCAGCCTCCTGTCCTGATTGATACAAGAGGATGGCGCAAGGGGTGGGGATGAAACCAAACTGCGAATTTCCGAATCACTTTCTATAAATACCTCCCAATTCTTTCAAAGGGTGACACACTCCTTTCAATATTTAAAAATCGACTAGCATAACACACCCTATCAGTTTGGTTGGCTGTGATTGTAACATATGCATAATCATTTCGACAGGTGCAGAGCAAGCATTTGAGAAAAATCCAACACCCTTCTATGGTAAAAACACCCGACAGACTAGGAGAAGTGAACTTCTTCAATGTAATGAGGGGACTTATGAAAACTCATAATACAATAAAAATATGATTCAGCTTGAGGTCCTAACGGGCAAGGTATTTCTTTTTCTTTTTATTGTTTGATCTCCATGGCCCAGGACAGTGACAGGCTCACACACACTGCTTTCCAGAAGAGCAACATCTCTATTTTAAAGATTTATGTATTTCCCGCTCATTTTTTTCTCCTTTCCCCTTTATTCCCTTTCACTATTTTTTATATTCCCCAAATGAATGGAGAAAAAAATGAGTGGGAAATATCAGAAAGGGAGACAGAACATGAGAGACTCCTAACTCTGGGAAACGAACTAGGGGTGGTGGAAGGGGAGGTGGGCGGGGGGTGGGGGTGACTGGGTGACGGGCACTGAGGGGGGCACCTGATGGGATGAGCACTGGGTATTATTCTGTATGTTGGCAAATTGAACACCAATAAAAAATTTACAAAAAAAAAGATTTATATATTTATTTGAGAGAGTGAGAGAGAGAGAGAGCATCTCCAGCAGACAACCAGCTGAGTGTGGGGCCATGTGCTGGGCTCTATCCCACGACCCTGGGATGATGACCTGAGCCAAAATCAAGAGTCAGTCGCTTAACCAACGGCCCCTCAACATCTCTATGTTAAAGATAAAATTAAAAATGCTTGCTTGTATGGGTCAGGATAGACACAGTCATTCTTCATGAACGATTCTTAGAGGTTTATCAATAACAAGAGTTTATGTTTTGCTCTTATGCCATGCCGGGTGGGTTGCTTGGGGGCTTCACTCCACCCGGAGCTTATCATCCAGGACCTGTGCTGCAGCCACTCTCTCAAATATTGCTGGGTTTTATGACAGAAGAGAAGAGCTCTGGAGCAACTGAGTGTTCCGGCCTGGAAGTGACACATGTCACTTTGCTTAAAATTCATTAGACAGAACCAATCATATGGCGCTACCCAACCGCAAAGCGTCCCAGGGTGTGCAATGCTTCAATGGGCTCCCAAGACAATGAACTTCAGCTGTGTGATGAAGAGATTAGTGGATTAGCTTCTCGTAAAAAAACAATTCAAGGAGTAGAAAAGTAATACCACAGAGACAGCTACTGCTAACCAGTTAAGTTGATGTATATTTTCTAGATTCTTATCGACGTACACGTATGTGCCCACACGGACATACAATTTAATTTAAAAGCGTTCCACTGGACAGGCTATTCTATAATCTGCTTCTCCCTGCCCTTAGCTGTATAGAGGGATTGTATTTCTCCATGTCCAGACTTTAGGCCTCACATCTTTTAACTGATGCGTTCTATTCCACTTTATGGATGGACCATGGTCTGTTTCATTAACTCCCAAGAGAAGACCATTCAAGTTTTCAAAGTTTTTGATATGAGTGAACATTCTAATTAATATTAGAGTTTGGGTTTTTTTTTTTTTTTTGCAGTCAATATTTTGGAATATACATCTTAGCCAGCAATGAATATTTGCAACAACTGAATGAACAGGACAAAAAAAAATGTGAATGAATGAGGATAACCAATCAACAGTGATTTAAGACTCCAAACTCATGGTGACGTAAGAAAAAAAAAATCTATTATTCAAACCCTTTCACATGGTTGAGCGTATTTCAGAATGGCCACAAAGGCGTAGGAATTCCCAACTAGGTTAATGTTGCAGGTCATGCACATTAGCATTCCTGGAGTTCCTTTAAGCTCCTGGATTCCTGTTCAAGTAAAACATCTTCCTGATTATGAGATGTAACATCTCCTTTCTGGGTCTGTGGAAATCAGGTACATCGTGGTACTCTTGCCCCCTTGGAGAAGTCTGAAGCTCCGGAGAAATAAACCTGATGGGACTGCGACTCCTCATTTATTTTTGTCTTCGGTTCCAGTTCTCTCACCACGTATATAGAATGACTGGTGATTTAAGAGAGAAATCTGGGTCCAAATGTAGGGGTTTAGCAATCTCAACCAACCAAGAGCATGCTAGCTTGCAAAGCTTTGTGATTATGGAGGTGTTTACAGGCCCAGGAGGAGGGTGGCTTTGGCCAGCTCTCCGTTTTGATGGGTTACATAGTTTGTAGTTGGTGGAGGGGGCGCGGGCGGAGGGTCCTGTGGAAGATAAATGAGTTCCTCCTTGTATGAACTCGCTCCTCAGGCCACTCAGCTCCACTCGGCTCTCTGGCAGCTGCCTGCTGGGGTCCTCACGGTGAGACACTCAGCACCTCGCTTGGAGCCCTGCAGGAAAAATAAACCCCATGGATCAAGCCAACATACTGGGGAGGGCTTGAGTAGCTTTGGGAAATGCTGAATCAGAGGGAAAAAAAACCCAGAGTGGGGGGTGGTGAGTGTTAAAGATAGGCCGGTGCCCAGTGTACATCGTTACCCACATGAGCTTGTAAGGACTCTTCACGAAAGACAATGGAAAGCCACCCGGGGCGGGCGTGGGGGGGGGGATTCTTATTCAGGCTAATCTTTCCTTTTTGATTCGTGTTGCATAGGGTATGCTTAGCTTATTTGTGAAACCTGTTCTAGTTTAGTAATTTTAATTATGGAGTTGTTTTCTGAGCTTCTGTGTGGGTATGTGTGTGGGGGGGTGTGGAAGGAAAGGATAAGGGGGGGAGTTTTTTTTTAAAGGATTTATTTATTTATTTGAGAGAGAGAGAGAGCATGAGTCAGGGAAGGACAGACGGAGAGGGAGAGAGGATCTCCAGCAGACTCCCCGCTGGAGCACGGAGCCAGACGGGGAGCTCGATCCTATGACCCCGAGCTTCAAATTGAGCTGAAATCAAGAGTCGGATGCTCAATGGACAGAGCCACTCCGGCGCCCCGAGCAGAGAGCTGAGATACTCAGGAATTATAGCAAATTATTACTTCTGATTTAGAAATACAGAGTAGGGACGTGTTTGCTCCGCAACACAATAACATAGACTGGGCGGCTCAAACAATGGCAATTGATTTCTCAGCGTCCTGGAGCCCGGGAGGTGCACTGTCACAGGTCAGGCCAAGCGGGGTTCACTCCGAGTCTCCCTGTCTTGGTTGCCATCTGGTCGTGTGCTCCCGGGACCTTTGCTTGGTGTGTGCGGGGGCAGCGAGAGCACCAGCCTCGCGGCCACTCCTCTCCACGAAGGCACCTCCCAAAGGTGCCATCCCTAAATGCTGTCGCATCGGGGGTTAGGGTGCCCGCATAGGAATCCGGAGGGACACAAACCTTCAGTCCCTAAGGAGGTATTTAGTCCCCAAGAAATTCCTGGAAGGTTGGACTCAAAACTCCTTAGATATTCTCTAACCCTCGGACCTCCCCTCTCAAAGCGATGGGCGTGCGCACGTTTCTCCTTTGCCCCCTTCACCTTGCACTGAGCAGAACTTCTTTCCCTTCATCACACCCTCATCCCTCATATAAAATCCTTGCATCTGTTTTTTTTTTTTAAGTGGTAGATCCAGAGGAGGGTGAAGGGAAGAAGCAAGGACGGAGCAGGGAAAGCCACGTTAGCAATGCTGATCCCCGGGGCCAACCCTTAGATACCCTTCTGTCTGCCAGTTTTCCTCCTTCCTCTACTCGCCAAATCTTTCATGTGACTCCGTTTTGTTGCCTACCTGAAATCCCACAATTAAAGGTCCATTTGGGCTCAGGAGCATTAGCTTTTACAATGTAAATGTGTGTGTGTGTGTGTGTCTAGGAGGAGAATGCCGTGTGAGCGGACTATTAATTTTTCTGACAATAGAGGAATATTGGTCAATCCACGCCCCTCCCTTCCCGGCGGGTGCTAAGCTGGTTCCACTGAAGCCACAGGAGTTGTTTGGAGCGGGAAGAGCTGGAGGGGGAGCAGCGGGCGAGGGGAGGGATCAGATGCGGCCCTAGGGTGACCACCGGAGCACCCTGGCACCTTGCAGAGGGCTTGTCCCCAGTGGGCATTCGAAATAATTGTTGGATGAGCAAAAGGATGAAAGCCTCTCTTAGTATCTCTGTAGAGGATACCAGAGGGTGTCTTGAGTCTTGTAAAAAGGGGCTGACCTAGCATCACAACTTCCTTTCACCTTTGCGAAGATTCCCGAGTGCGACTCCGTGGGTTTCTTGTCTTTGTGCGCGTGTGTGTGTGCGTGCGTGTGTGCACACCAGTGCTTGCTGGCCTCGCTCTTGGAGGCTGCCTAACCTGTTGCGATCGCTGTAGATAAACATTCTCACTCTGCAACGTGCACTTAAAAACAAATGAGGGGGACGCCTGGGGGCTCAGCGGTGGAGCATCTGCCTTCAGCTCAGGGCATGACCCCGGGGTCCCCGGATCGAGGCCCACGTCGGGCTCCCTGAATGGAGCCTTCTTGTCCCTCTGCCTGTGTCTCTGCCTCTCTCTCTCTCTGTCTCATGAGTAAATAAATAAAATCTAAAAAAGTAAAAAATAAAAAAACAAACAAGGGAAACCTCTTGAAGAAAAAAAATGTGATTTTTAGGAATACAGTAAAGGCAACCATGAACTGATGCCTGGAATCTGCCACAGGTGTGCGTTCTTTAGCTCAAGGTTCATCCTATTTGGAAATATGGCAAAAGAGCCCCGGACGCTTGGGTTTGAGCATCTGCTTTGCCCTAAATTACTGAGGGTTGTGACGCCACGTACTGTTTGTACCTTGCTTTTCTTAGAATATTCCGTGCGTCCCCTTTGAGCCCAGCAACAGTACTTTCAGTGCAGAGCAGATCTTTAGGACCTTGAATTGTCTTTATGTAGAAAGGTTTCCAGGGACGTCATTCCAGACCAGATTTACTATAAACATTAGTAACAGACTCGTGTTGTTTATTTTGGAAGTAAGAGGCACATGTGAGTAGCCTGGTTTTGGCTTTCTTTTTTTTTTTTCCCTCTGTCTTTTTCTTTAAGCTCGGTGATCCATTAAATTAGAATAATTATAAGTATGCTTGGAGAGGAAGTTAAGAAGAACTAATAATTTTGATCAAACAAAGAGTCACTTATGACCTTATTCAACAGAGAGAAGAAGGATTTGAGGAGCAGCCCGTTCTCACCCTCAGTGTTGCCACATTCTGATTTTGCGGTGGAGAAAGCCCTTCAACCTCTCGGGGTTTCCACATCCTCGTCTGTTAAATAATGGGTTTGGACCGAATGATCTCTGAAGTCTTTCTTCTCTTTCCTCTGACTCATTCACTTATTCCAAAAAAATGTTTCGAGATGTACCGCCTGCGCCCCATTCGCAGCAGTGAGCGAGGCTGACAAAAAGGCCTGCCCTCGTGCAGTTGGCCTTCTGGATGGAGAAAGACACAGTCGGGAACCGTGATGGAAATGCTCACGCGGGCGTGCACACTTCAGAGGGCGCATCCCTGTGACCATGCGGAGGCACGTCCACGGTGCCTAGTGTAGCAGTATTTCGTTCCTCTTTATTTATTTATTTATTTTCTAAGATTTTATTTATTTATTCATGAGAGACACAGAGAGAGGCAGAGACACAGGCAGAGGGAGAAGCAGGCTCCCTGCAGGGAGCCCGACATGGGACTCGAGCCCAGAACCCAGGATCATGCCCTGGGGTGAGGGCAGGGCAGATGCTCAACCACTGAGCCACCCAGGCATCCCATTGTTCCTCTTTATTTCTCATCAGCATTCCACGTGTGCATTTACTTGGTTTTCATTTATTTTCGTTTACTTGGTTTCTATTTTATTTATTTATTTTTAAATATTTTATTTATTTATGCACGAGAGACACACACACACACAGAGAGGCAGAGACACAGGCAGAGGGAGAAGCAGGCTCCATGCAGGGAGCCTGACGTGGGACTCGATCCCAGGACCTCAGGATCAGAAGGCAGACGCTCAACCCCTGAACCCTCCAGGGATCCCTCATTTACTTGGTTTTTAAATAGGGGCCTTGCATAAATCAGACGGATCAGAGTCCTGCTACTGAAAGCAATGTGTGGAAGTAGAGGAGTGCATGACCCGCACCTCTTGGTGGTGTCAGTGGGTTCCTTCCTCCCTCTGGGTCTCGGCAAGGGCCCTCACCCTTGGCATTGCCTGGGCCCAGTCCTCCAGGGACCATCGGCCCCAGGCTCCACTCCTGTGGGCCAGACCGGCTGGCCCTTCCTCTCACCACCGGTCATACAGGCTGTCTGTCACCCGATCCCCTGAGCTCCGTCACATGGAGCAGCAGGCCACGTCCTTGGCGCAGGTGTCCCTTCTCAGGCCTCATGGGGTGGGTGGGACACCCCCATGGGTGAGAGGTCCCCCGGCCCCTCTGCTGGATCTTTCCCTGACCCTCCCACCTGCTGCTTTGAGGGTCCAGAAGGGCAGGGCTGAGTATGGGCGACCTGGGGGCCAGGGAGCTGCTCCTGGGGGGCTCGTGTTGGAGAAGCAGCCGATCGTGCTTTCCCTCAACTGCTGCAAAAATCAAGCCTGGAGAATCCAGGGAAGTGGTTAGGATATGAAAAGAGCAGAGCCCCCAGGTGTTTGAGGAACATGCAGCTGCAGGCACACAGGTGTGACCAAGTGATAGAGTAGGTGATGTTCCTGGAGGAAGGAAGGCGCCTCCCGAGGGGCTCTGGCACCACGTGTCCCATGCTCGGGCTTGGCCTCTGTCCGGCCTGGCGCTGCATCCCTGGCCAAGGTGCTCGGCAGCCGCCGCCCGCTCCTGCCTCCTTACCTGTTCGCCTTCCGGAGCTGCAGGGGGAAGCGACTCACTACCGAGCCCTGCTCCGGAACACGGCGTGTACACCTGAGGGCCGGGTTTACCCGAGTTTACCTGATTGCTCCTTGCTCCCGCCTGGTACAAAGACTTCTTCTCCTCTTTCAGAAAAAAATCAGGCTTTCGATGGATGACCGTACTGTGGTGAGATTCAGGTGGTGGGAAAATAGGTGGCGATGACAAACGGATAAATTAGAATGACACGTTATCAGAGCAGATCTATTTTTCAGTCTGGATTAAAAAGAAAAAAACACAACCCTGAATCACGTAGGTACAATAGGGTACCATTTATGGGAAGTTTAAAAATATGCAAAAGTGCTTCTGCGTGTTGGTGAGAGAAACCTCCATATGAAGAAAGTATAAACACAGGCTTTAGGACGACGGCCACGGCTGTGCTCATAATATTTAACTTTTTTAACCCGCGCGGCAGCCCGAAGGGCATCGTGTGCTGTTATCTGTACCGACCTCTGTTTTCAAGAACACTCTACAATAAGTGAATAAAAAGGGTGAGCTTATGACTGGCTTTTTATTCCCTGACTCATTATACTTCTAAAGGTTTATTCTTCATTCATCTTCATCAGTTGCCAAATTTCATGACTTGGCGAAGAAGAAAGAAGAAAGAAGAAAGAAGAAAGAAGAAGAAGAAGAAGAAGAAGAAGAAGAAGAAGAAGAAGAAGAAGAAAAGAAGAAGAAAGAAGAGAGAAGAAGAAGAAAAAGAAAAGGAAAGAAGAAGAAGAAGAAGAAGGAGAAGGAGAAGAAAAGAAGAAGAAAGAAGAAGAAAAGATGAGAAGATGAAAAGGAGAAGAAAAGAGAAGAAAAGAAGGAGAAGAAAAGAATGAGAAGATGAAAAGAAGAAGAAAAGAAGAAAAGAAAAGAATGAGAAGAAAGGGAGAAAAAGAGAAAAAGAAGAGAAGAAGGAAAGAAGAAGAAAAGAAAAAGAAGAAAAAGAAGAGAGAAGAAGAAAAAGGAGAAGAAAAGAAGAAGAAAAAGAAGAAAAGAATGAGAAGAAGAAAAGAAGAAGAAAAGGAGAAAAAGAAGAAGAAAAGAAAAAGGAAGAAGAAGAAAAGAAGAAAAAGAAGAAGAGAAGAAAAAGAAGAAAAGAAAGAGAAGACAAAAAGAAGAAAAGAAGAAAAAGGAGAGAAAAAAAGAAGAAAAAGAAGAAAAGAATGAGAAGAAGAAAAGAAGAAGAAAAGGAGAAAAAGAAGAAGAAAAGAAGAAAAAGGAAGAAGAAGAAAAGAAGAAAAAGAAGAAGAGAAGAAGAAAAAGGAGAAGAGAAGAAAGAGAAGATGAAAAGAAGAAAAGAAGAAAAAGGAGAAGAAAAGAAGAAAAAGGAAGAAAAGAAGAAAAAGGAGAAGAAAAAGGAGAAGAAAAGAAAGACGAAAAGAGGAAAAGAAGAAAAAGAAGAAAAGAAAGAAGAAAAGAAGAAGAAAAAGAAGAAAAGAATGAGAAGAAAAGAAGAAAAAGAAGAAAAGGAGAAAGAAAAGAAGAAAAAGGAAAAGAAGAAGAAAAAGGAGAAGAAGAATGAGAAGAAAAGAAAAAGAAGAAGAAGAAGAAAAGAAGGAGAAGAAGAAGAGGAGGAGGAGGGGGAGGAGGAACCTTCTCTGATTCCAAAACGCCAGCGCATTTTCCTTAGAAGGCAGTTGGCCCCGGGACTAAGGACGGGGATCGCGCATTTTAAGTCAGGGTCGTGGCAACCCCCTGCCTGGCCCGCAGCCCAGGTGTTGCTGGAGGGCGCGGCGGCCTGGGCTGCTGTGTCTGGGGCACGGCCATATGGTCGGTGACTCGGGTTTGGGGGCAGAAGCACCTGCCCAACGGGGGAGGCAAGACGAAAACCTGCCGGCGAGCTGCAGCTGTAGCAGAGGGGAGATGCCCCAGGTTGCCCCGGGTGTGGGCCCCACGGGCAGCACCTGCCCCAATGGGCGGGTGGGCTCTGTGGAGTCACTTCGGCCTCCTGCCTGCGGGTGGCGGGCCAGGGGCCACTGCAGCTGCAGTGGAGCCTCCCAGACTGTGGGGACCTGCTGCATCTCTGTGCCCTCATTCCCCGGGTCCGTGGCTGCTGCATCCTGTGGGAAGAGTCATCTGTCGCATGGAAGTCTGTGCAAGCCACCCAGAAACTCAGAGCCGGGGACCCGGCGGGCCCGATGCCCAGCACCCTCGAGGATGCACCCTGCGGGGGGGAGGCGCCCGATGCCCAGCACCCTCGAGGATGCATCCTGCGGGGGGGAGGCGTGGAGGCAGAGGAAGAGGGCAAGATCCAAGTCTCCCGTTTGGGCCACGGACATGCCCGCGCGGGCCGCTCAGCTGAGGCCTGGCCTTCCCGCCAACTTCAGGGTCCTTCACACGGAGACTGACCTCGCCTGGCCGGGCGGCTCTCCCAGAGGGTGCTCTTGGGACGCCCCTCGTCCTGACGACGGGTGGCTCCCCCCACTTGGAGAGGAAGGGGAGCACGCACACACACACACCTTCATTCCCTGGCCCCGATGGCGCCCCAAGCTGGGCCCTTGCGACCCACGGAGCAGGGATCGCACTTCAGAAATGTCACCCCTGCCTCCCTACAGGTGGAGGAGCCCCGGGGGACCATCCCCACGCAACACACAGCGACTCGGGGCCTGACGGTTTAGGAGACCCACCGTGTTTTACTTCTGCCGATGTCGTCCTCCGGGAGCCGTAGCCCCACAGCCAGTGCCGGGGATGTGGGCCGGGTCGGCCAGCAGGACGTCAGGCCCGCAGATTAGAAAGAACCAAAAGCCTTCCCTGGGCGTCCTCGGCCATCTCTAGGTCAGTCCGTCTAGAAGCATCTGAAGGGGGTGGGGGATGGCTGTGCTCCGTGGAGCTTCTCCCCGCCGCCCCCCGCCTCCCTCCCTAACCCCCTGCCAGACTGACCCACCCCCCAGAGGCCACTGCCCGGTCCCTTCCCCACGCTTAGCTGTCCCCCTTACGCCCAGGGTTGGGGGGGCCCACTGAGAAGTAGGGACACGGAGCAACATGAAGTAGGTATGTAGGTATTTGGTCATCACCCACCGTTCTTTTTGTATTATTATTAATTTTCCAACAGGAGGGTAGTTGACACACAATGACACATTTGTCTCAAGGTTTTGTTTTTTAGTTCTTAGGGTCAAAGAGGGGGAAAAGGCTCCTTTTGGCCAGAGAAAGAGGGAGAGTAAATAAGGGATTTTAAGTGCATGTGCATAGGGGAAGGGAAGGGGGTGGTGGGTTGTGCACTTTTCTCCTACCCCGTAGCCTCAACTTATAAGGGGACGGGGACAGAGAAGGATGAAGATCTCCAGTTGCATGGACAGAGCTTTTAGGTTAGGGGAGGAGTAAAAGGCAAATAAGGAAGAGGGTCTACGAAAAAACCCCAAACAAACCAACCAGCATAGCCGCTGATTCCTCTGGCCCAACCCACTAATAAACACTGAACTGAAAGGAGGGGGTCCTGGGGTGCAGGGGCGGGGGTCCGGGAGGAGGGCAGCCCCTCAGAGATGACGGTGGCGAAGTGGGCGCCGCTCGGTCCTCCCACATGTTGAGATTCATCAGAGCAGGATCTAGCGACTGGCCGCGGTTCAGCATTACGCGTGCTCACCCCACGCGCAGCTACCACCTACGGGGGGCCTGTGCCTGTCTGTCCGCCTCACCCCTTGGCCTGCCCCCCAACACCACCCCCCTCCCGTCCCCTCTGGCCTCCATCAGTTTGCTCTCTGTGTCTGCAGGGCTGATTCCTCTGCTTTTTGTTTGCGGGCTTTTCCGATGCCCCACGTGAGCGAAACCATGTAGCTGCTGTCTTCTCTCCTGCCATCCTTCCCCGTGGAACATGCACCTCTTCGTCGGGTGGTGATGAGACGGCCGCGGCCGTGAGCCGGGTTTCGGGCTCACTCGGTGCTGTGCACGGGCGCCTGGCCGCGTGTTGCAGGATCACCGACGTGCGCACTGACTCGCCATCCGAAGCACACGAGGTGCCCGCTGAGACCAAGACCTGAGGGACCTGCTCCAGCAAAAACCATTCGTGTTTTTGAAAAAAAACTTGACTGCTTTCAACACTTGATAGCAATCCCCTCCCTTTTTTGGGGGGTAGCTGGTATGCGTGGGGCCCTGACGTCCGTTCTTCACATTGCTGACCCCCGACGACCTGGACAGGTGGGCGACAGCTGCCTCGTCCACGGGTGGGGGAGCACCCTCACCTGCCCTCTCGGGCGGACACCGGCCGCTGAAGCAGCCCGGCGGTGGAGATCCACGTCTTCTCTGATGCTGGACTCGGCTCTCCGTCCACGTCGCGAACCCTGTCCCACGTTCAAAACCATCAGCAAGGTCAGTGGGCGCCTGGCGAGGCAGACGGGGCCGCTGAGACACGTTCCGTCGCCTTGGCCCCGAACGAGCCGCCTCTTAGGAAGCCTGGGCCTTGTCTCCGGAGAGCAGCCTTTCAAGGAACTTTGCCTTTTCTGCAAAGCCTGGGCTCGGAGAAGGAGTCTGCGAAAGAATATTCTTCCCAATAGTGACCCTTTTGCGGGGAGCTTTTGCTGGTTTCTCTTATCATCACCTGGGCCAGCAACCTGGGGAATCTGCTCGTTTAGCTGGTGAACGTTGGGACGCAGGGGCCTTTTCGTTTGGGTCTCGCCAGAGAAGGAGCCACGACGAGACACCTGAACCTGACAGCTGACCCCTGAAGTCCTTCCCGTGGCACGGGGGCCCTTCCATCTGCCCCTCGGAGAACGCGTATAAGACGAGCCCCCGATTTGGGGTTGTTTTCGGAGGGCAAAGGGTGATGCCGCCTATCTGATTGCACTTAGTGATACATTTTAATCTGTGATTTATGCCACCTGACACTGACATTCATTTAGCTCAGATTACAAGCAAAGTAATTCACTCCTTAATGAAGTGCACCCTGCATGACATATTGACCATGTGAGCTGACAATCATTGCTTTAAAGCAGACCCAGGTTACATTTTCTTTTGCATTGAAAGTAGGTTGTCAGTTAATAAACTTAAAACAAGGCCTCCTGACCCGCTCCTCTTCCACAAGTATTTTATTGGAGCGTCAGGGGAGCGCAAATTAAAATCAACTATTGTAATGTAGGGAAAGAGCGAAGAACGCCTGTACCCAGTGTCGTTCAGACGAAGAGCTTTTCCAGGCCTCGATACACGGTCCCCTGAACTTCTTTCTTTCTTTATTTTTTTTAAGATTTTATTTATTCATGAGAGACGCAGAGAGAGGCAGAGAGATCGACTCCCTTGTGGGGAGACTGTGGTGGGACTCGATCCCAGGACCCGGGATCACGACCTGAGCCGAAGGCAGACGCTCAACTGCTCAGCCATCCAGGCTGAACACATCCTATCACAAATACCTGTATACCTGTCACCTGGATTGGCAATTGTTCACATTTTGTCACATTTGTGTGTCTTCTCTCTCTTTCGTGGGTGTGCGTGTATGGGTTTGTACCATTTTTAAAGTGAATCACAGGCGTCGTGACTCTTCATTCCTAAAACTTCAGCACGTGTCCTCTAAGAATTAGGACATTTTCCCATATGGCTAAAACACCACTAACACACCAAAGAAAATGAACAATACATTAGTATAATCTAATACACCGTGCATATTCTAAGTTTTCCAATTGTCCCCAAAATTGCATCCTAGAGTTGCCTTTTAAAATCCAGAATTAGGGACGCCTGGGTGGCTCAGTGGTTGAGTGTCTGCTTTCGGCTCAGGGAGTGACCCCGGGATCCTGGAATCAAGTCTCACATCGGGCTCCCTGCATGGAGCCTGCTTCTCCCTCTGCCTGTGTCTCTGCCTCTCTCTGTGTGTCTCTCACGAATAAATAAATAAAATCTTTAAAATAAATAAATAAATAAATAAAATCCAGAATTCAATCCAAATTTACATCTTGCATTTGGCTGTTAATCATTTACATAGAGTTCAAAGAGTAAAAACGCAAGCACGGGAGATTTGATCCACAATCCTCGGAAAAGGCTAGTGATAAAGTGCTCGTAACGTTTTGTACCAAAGTATTCCTGACTGATGCCACTGGTCGAGCATATCGTCCGCATTAGTGGTCTTTTCCTAAAATATTTCACTCTTTTCCTCATTTCACTATATTTAAATTGATGGGCGTTTGTATTAATCCGTACGCATCATCTTAAAAACTCCAATTTCATAGACCTGTGTTTATTCGAAGGTTTCAAAACAGTTGGAGGATTCACGCCCCAAATCTAGAGGATTCATTGCAGCTCCACTCCGAAAGGGACAAGAACCATGACCTTTCCTGCTTCGAGCCCAGTTTTTCAGCGATATGTTGTTTCAGGTAATTGAGTTTTCTTCTCATTTAGACTTCTACTTATTCTCTTGAAGGCAAACTGTGTTATAATTAAAAATGGGGAGAAAAATTAATTTCAAAGCATATTCACTGGGGCAAATGGTAGTTTTATTACTGCCACGGACATTCGGAGATCAAGTTGTGGAGACTGCGGTTGCATTCCGTGTTGCAAATGCGCTTCTCGTCTGTGATCACACGTGCCGAGGGGCTGTAAAGTGGCCGTATCGCAGCTTCAGAGCTTAAAGGAAATATTGAGACTCTGCATTTTTTTAAAAAATTTTATTTATTTATGATAGTCACACACACATAGAAAGAGAGAGAGAGAGAGGCAGAGACCCAGGCAGAGGGAGAAGCAGGCCCCATGCAGGGAGCCCGATGTGGGATTCGATCGCGGGTCTCCAGGATCGTGCCCTGGGCCAAAGGCAGGTGCTAAACCTCTGTGCCACCCAGGGATCCCAAGACTCTGCATTTTGTGAATCAGAGTTTGTGTGGCTCTTGGTACTTCATTTGATGTCGTATTTTCATCAGCAGTGCAAAAACTATTGCAGAAAATGGAAGAGGGGGGCAGGCTGGGTGGCTCAGCGGTTTAAGCGCCTGCCTTCGGCCCAGGGTGTGATCCTGGAGTCCCGGGATGGAGTCCCACGTCAGACTCCCTGCATGGAGCCTGCTCCTCCCTCTGCCTGTGTCTCTGTCTCTCTCTCTCTGTCAAGAATAAATAAATAAAATCTTAAAAAAAAAAAAAAAAAAAGAAAATGGAAGAGGGAGACTGTGACCTCTTATGTTCACGTTGCGGAAGACAAAACCTTTTTTTTTTAAAGATCTTATTTTTTTATTTGACAGAAAGAGCAAGGGAGGGGGGTGCAGATTGAAAGGGAGAAGCAGGCTCTCCACTGAGCAGGGAGCCAGACCCCGGGCCGACTGTGACCTCAGCTGAAGGCAGACTCTTAACCCACTGAGCCAGCCAGGTGCCCCGACAGCGACCTTGTTTTTATTTTTTATTTTTTAAAAACATTTTTATTTATTTATTCATGAGGCACACACACACACACACACACACAGAGAGAGAGAGAGAGAGAGAGAGAGAGAGAAAGAGGCAGAGACACAGGCAGAGGGAGAAGCAGGTTCCATACAGGGAGCCTGACGTGGGACTTTGTCCCGGGACCCCAGGATCGTGCCCTGGGCTGAAGACGGTGCTAAACCCCTGAGCCACCCAGGGATCCCCCAGCGATCTTGTTTTTAAAGAAGTGGAACGATATTCTCCTCTTTCAGATTAAATCATACAAAGGTAATCAATGCAATGTATTTAAAAAACAGCATCAACCTTCCCCTTCCCCCAAGAAATCCTTGTCAATTGGCGATTTCTGTTGAATTTTAAAATTAGCTAGAAGTTTCTCCTACATTTTTTTTGATAGTAGGAAAAATACATATTTCAGCACAGCTGAGATACATTTTTCACCTTTTTATATCTGAAATAAGGCTGCTTCTTAAAAGAAGTATCATGAAATTTTTAAAATTAGGAGGTTTTCCCCCCCTTTCTTAGTGATATTACATGTAATCCTTGGGCTTCTCCTTATGCTAAGCAAAATAAGTCGGAGAGAAAGGCACTGCGTGGTCACATGTATAGGTGGAATCTAAAAAAGGCAAGCCCATAAAAAAAAAAAAAAGAGAGAGTAAAATGGTGGTTACCAGGGGATGAGGATGGACAAGATTGATGGTGTTTAAGGGTTCAACCTTTGTGACCAGTAGTAAATAAGCCCTAGCGATCAGTATCGTGAATCTAGCCATAATATTATAATTATGCAATTGTTAATTAGTTGTGATAAATAATAAATATCACTGCAATGCAATCGTATTATACAAAGTATGAATGCATTAAAGTAACAAGTTGTACACTTCAATCGTGCACAGCGTTAGATGTCAAATTTTTCAATAAAGAATGAAAAAATAGTAATTGTGCTCCTCTGAGTTGATGCTTCCTTAGTTTCAATGACATATGATACCGGGCAATACAACACTGTGCTATACTACAATCTGCCCACCGAGGTGTAATCCATATAGAAGGGACGTAGTTTTTTTTTTTTTTTTTTTAATGAGGGTATTAGAGCCAAGTATTTGTATGATTGAGAAATTAGAAGGTCGTCTTAAAGAATTGATATTACAAAGCATGGGATATCTTTGGATAAATCAACGCACATTCAACTAGATTCACTCAAAAATATCAGTGGCTGATTCATCAACTGCCTCTTTTTTTTGGAGAAATGTAATTTAATGGTTTTAATCTAGTCGGCTTCCACATTGCTATTTCAGGCCTTATTGAATTTATTAGAGATACCCACTTGCCACTCGGAGCGTCAGCCGGTTCCACTACCAGAAATAATGATCTGAGGGTCCGAGCAATGGGGGGTGTCAGCCTGGTATTTACTCAGTTTGAGAGGATTGTTTCTGTAGACAAACCGTGTTGCTACTGAGAGCGACCTTAGTACTTGAAGGACTAATTCATAGATTATTCTGAAGACAGTGAATTTGTCACCACCGCATTTCTTTGTTTCGAAGAATGTTCAGACGAGCTGAATTCTTCTGTTGGAAAATACGTGGTAGCCCAGGGAAAGCAATTGTTTCGATATTATGGCTGATTCTGGACACCCAGGGTGACTTAGTGTTGCTACCGGCAGCTGATGGGTGGTGTCCTGAGGGCTCCCCACCCGTCCTGGCTCATGGGGCCTTCCAGATGCACACGAGTCCTGGCAACTATGCACACTGTTCAAGGGGTTTAGGGTTATTCTGACCTCTCAGATGAGGATTCTGTGTTTAGGATACAGCCTCAAAGTGCTGCACTGCTGCTGTCCCTGGCAGGCAAAAATTCTCCAACGGCCCCGCTCAGCCCGGCCAGACCAGGCCGCAGCTCAGGAATATTCAGTTTGCACGAAGAACCTTCATCATTTCACGAAACACCAGATTAGGTCCGTGTAATTTTTTCTATGATGAATCCAAGATCCTCCAAGAGAAACATTTGCCCCAGACTCCTGGACACTAAGGCTCATGGGGTCAGGGGCTTCCCTTGGGAAGAGAAGAGGATCTTTTTTTTTTTTTAATTTTCAAGGCTCTTTTCTTGATGTATAACTATATTCAGAAAAATATATCAATTATAAACCTAGTGAATTTGCACAAACTGAATATATCTGCCTAACCAGCATCCAGCTCCAAACCCAGAACCTTTCCCTCACCCGGGCAGCCTCCGTCGTGTCCCTTCAATTCAGTTTCTACCCCAGGAACCTTAGGACCTTACGATTTTAATCTCCATGAAGAAGCTCGCTCTACCTTTTGCCAAGTCCCATGAATTAAATGGCCACACACTCTTCATTCTTAGTAACATCCTAAATACGGTGGGCGCTTTCTCTTCACGCTTGCATTTCTCAAGGTTGCCTTCAAGGAGTTGCTAGATGCAGTGAGAAAGTGATGCCTCAGTTTTTTTGTTTTTTTTTTTTCACAGAAAATTCTCAAGTGGTACAGCTACGGTTTTTCACCTTCGTGCTTTCAGGGTGACTGCTACTTCAGACTCCTTTCTGGAAAGGAACCACTGAGAAAAAAATGAACTAGAATGTTGCGGGGGGGGGGCATCTCCTCAAAGAATGTAATAGAGGAGTTTGTGAAATTATGTTTTTCAAATTCTTTTATTTTTTTTTTACATTGTTTAGCATTCTGTGAAGGTTCTCTTTATTATCTAGAACTGCTCAGTTATCCTAAAATAAATTTTTACTGGAAAAAGCAAAATAAATGCTTAATATTTTCCCTTTAATGATACCAATTTTCAAAGTAAATAGTTGTTTTCACAGTTGCCTTGAGAGGATTGGTCCTGGGGCAAGTACACTGTTGTTTCGCGTTGAGTATCTTAGTGATGGCAGAGGGAAAGTTGGGTTTCCTGAGTTGAATAAGCAGAGGATGTAAACGCATAAAATGTGGGGGAAATGCAGAGTCAGGAGGAGTTCTTGGAAAATTAAGTCTTTAAATGCGCAAAGCTGGTGGGGACCACCGTTCCCATCTGCTAGCTTGTCGTCTACGTGAGCTCCCCAATATGACCGACGCTAGGATCAGAAGACTCGCTCTGTGGAATAGTCGGGGTTCTCTTTCTTGTTATTAATGGGACAGCAAGGTGGGTGGGGAGGCAGAGGGAATGGAGAGGTCAGTTAGTCTCAGCCCCACATGCTGAAGGGGTGGTGCGGAGGGAAATGGACTGGAACCATCAACTCCTTTCCATGGGGTTGTCAATACAAACTCTAGAAAAATAATTCTGGGGATGTTAATATTTGACTCTGGGGCTTTTGTGTATGGCCTGGGACTGGGGGCAGGTTGGGCACGTCACTGAAATTTGGAGTGGGCGCATGTCCACCGTTCCGAGAACCGTATCCCCTGCCTATATGATTTAGCATGACAACCAGATTACATTTATACAATTAATTAATGTTTGCTTGACCACTTTTATCCAATTTCTTTCCATAGCACATAAAAGAGAGCCTGACATAAATTTCTCTTTCAAAACAATTGACTTAGCAACTGCTGACCTTCTGTTCTGTCATTCTAAGGATTGATTGGATATTGTTGAATTGTTTCATTCTACAGTAATTAAACATAAAATTAATTATGCTAGTAACCCATTATTTCTCTGAACCAAGGACTAAGTCATTTGTTTTCGCTTGGTTACTCTGAGAATCTGCCATCAGATGAACAGGGGGAAAAATCATACTGTTGCAAACAGAAACTAAATATTTTAAGGCACATTTTAATGGCTAAAATATAATCTGAAAGCTTCTAATTTCCATATGCACAGCATATTGAATTTGTTTAATGTAATTTAGGCCATAAATCTTTTACCTTATGATATGCTCATTTAAATATTTTCTCAGGTGGCTAATCATTTAGAAAACATGTCAAGGAGGAATATATGTTAAGAAAGAGAGACGGATGGATAAAACCACCAGCGTCAGGAAAGTCATCATGAATATACAATCCTTGATTTGGTTTGCTGCTCAACCGAGGTGAGATTTAGTTCACAAGTCATTTTCTTTGTTAGTTTTTGTACAGAAAACACTTAAAATTACCCTGATATTATGAGCATTGGATCTGGTACCAAGAGGCATGCAAGCCTGACAGGACTAAATTATCAAAATGTATGTGCTGATAGAAACCAAAATAGGTTTTTGCGATTTTCATTAGTGCAAGCCATATTAATTTAATTAACATGATGGAAGATAATATCACTGGATGAAGCAGCAGATACCTAGCCTTGACCTATTACTCACCCGTAGGCCATAAAATGATGCACCTGACAAATGGGTATGCGATCTCATATATTTCATATTTGGAATCGGCCTTTTGCTACGGGTTTCCCTGTGGCTGTGAGGTACATTTTGAACGTCATCACAGGAAATTCTTGGTGCTTTTCAAAATTCAGGATTATGAGCGGTATTTTAAGTGTTGAACAGATTCTTGGACAGAGTCTTGGATATAGCTGGGGGACAATTCGGACTGTCGTGATTTCTATGGTTGCCCCTGCTGAGCACCCTGTCCTCTTACTTGGCCATTGTACCTCCTCCTTATGTCGAGAATCCTCTCCCAACCTGCCTGTGGCTCTAGCTGGGGCTGTGAATCATGATATCCCACCAGTCTGGCCACAAGGGTGGCTATGGGGCCCAAGAGGCCAATTAATGGCCCTTTTCAGGATTTGTCTGGTTGGAAATAAGAGGGATGTCCTGTGGCAAACAAGTTGCCTACTCTATATCTCGCTTCCTCTTTTTTTTCTTATGAGCCCACCATTATTAATTGATTGGTTTCTTTGAGTGGGAACATTCCCAGTTGAAAATATCCATCTCCTTACACTCTCTTGAAGCCAAAGGTGACCTTATCTCCCGTTTGCCAGCCAATGTGATATAAATGAAAGTCTACTGTGTGGGGCTTCTGGAAAGTTATTGTCTTGATCAAAAGGGTCACACTCAGCTGACAGGTGACTTTTGCTCTCACTCCTCTTCCTTCTTCTACTAAAACATGGCACGTCCGAAGCCTCAGAGCTACGGAGTAGACACGGGAGAGCACTGAATCGCTGAGACCATCTCGAGGAGTTGCTCCAGCCTTAGTCGTTGCTCACCTTTCTAATTCTTGCTATGTGAGAAAAGTAACATCTGTATTCAGGCATGGTCCTGTGTGTGGGTTGCTGTTATGTTCAGAATCATGTGGTCCGGTTTGTGTACTCCTGTCCCTATTTCAGGGCAGCTTTATTGAGAAGGTCAGTCTGAGAAAATGCAGTCAAGCCCCCCCAAAAGAATGAAGAGACCAAGTCTCTTGTGTCTAGCCTTTCTGTGCAGCCTGGGGCTGTATTATATGAGCCAATGGAACCTTGTTCTGCTAAAGTCTCCTAAAGTTTGGTTTCTGACATTTGCAGGTAAAAGAATTCCTGGAGATAGGAAAATAAAAGCAAACATACTGTTCATGCAACAAATATCCACGACTTCTTACTGCTTCCCTTAACTCTCTATCTGCTGGGATAGGAAGGAAGAAAGTAGGGCTCCAGGTGTGACAGCGCCAGCTGAAGGGCTTTGAGATGCCACCTTATATTCTGAGTCTTACTTTCTTCATCTTCAAAATAATGAGAGTGGATCAGATGATCCCTAGGGTCCCTGAAGTTCCAAATGACTATGATTCGATGCTCATTTTCTGAAGTGTGGGCTGGGAGGGCAAGGATGGGAGGCATAAGTATGAAAGAAACGTATTTAGAGATTTTCCAGAAATGCCCACTCCTACAAATTAATGAAAAAGAACGAAGTTATGGCCACATAGGAATTTGCTGTGGATATGGTCCCAAGGGCCCTAAGTGCTATCTGTCTAGGAAGGTGGTATGTAGAGAGTGAAGGAATGAGACAGGCTTTCCTGAGGATTAAATTACTTCTAAGCACCTAATTTTAGATCTGAAGAGGACTTTCATCATCACGTACTCAATAACAATAACAATAATTACCTATAACTATGGCCTATGAACTCTGCAAGGTATTTTTGCATGCATTATCCCATTTCATCCTCATAATAACGCTTTGAGATATATAATCATATTATTCCCTTTTTGTAGCTATTGTTTTTGTGTGTGTGTGTTGGGTTTTTTTGTTATGATCTGAATAAGTCCCCATTTGAAAATAGTTGGAGTTTAGTATTTGCCTTTTTTAATAAAGCAGAGAAATCTGAATACCAATGTTGTTGACTCCAAAGCTATTTCTCCATTTTCTCACTGCATATTAAGGGAAATAATGGGTTCCAAAGGAAATGTTGATTGGGAGTTAATTACATAATTGCATCCAAAACAATTTAGTTTATTAATGTACCAGTGCAAGAGAGGCTTTTCTACCACACAGGCTGGTGAAAATTCAGAGGCACTCATTGAAGCAAAGTTGCATTGACCTGGGAGAAGACAGGAAGTGGATAAAAATTTATACGCAAGATTGTCTTCGTAACCTTGTTGAATCAGACTTAAGAGCCATCAAGTGGCTCCTGTTCAGGAGCCCATTTTCCCCTCATGGACAGGGGTTTGAAGGGAGACACAACTGACATTTGTTGACCTCCTCCTGGGAGGCAGGCCCTGGGCTTGGTCCTCTCCACACTGCATCTCATTTAATCTCCAAGGGAAATAGGTAGGATTGATTCCATGTTACAGAGGAGGAACAGAGAGGTTCACTTGCTCAAGGCCACACAGGCAGGAAAGGTGGATGGAGCTGTGAATCCAGGTTTTTCACCCTGCAAATGCGGCGGGAGAGTGGTATGTCTGTTTTCCCAGTTGCGTGATGGGAACCATGTTTTATTCTGTGAGCCGGCAAACAGCTGAGAACAGAGTTTAACCCCAAGAAAATTAGTTGAGTAGGCCCTATAATAACTAAACCTATTTTCATTCTCCAAAGGTTTCCTCTGGAAGCTCTGGACCCGTGTTGAAAGCAACCTTCTTGTAAGCTTTACTGAGCTGATATCTGGGCTCTGGGCTTTTTGCCTCAAAGGATATAGATGGAAACCTCTTGATTTCCTAGCATGAGGAACAGAAAATCAGACAAGGAAGATGCCCTGGTTGATCTGCTTTTGTTTTTCTGTTTTTTGTTTTTGTCTCAAGGAAAGGTTACAGATTAAGTCATTTTATTTATTTATTTTATTTATTTATTTATTTATTTATTTATTTATTTATTTAGGCCATTTCAATATGATGTTGAATCAGAAACACTCTCCTTGAAGTGAGAGGAAGTGGAGAGAACAGTTGCAAATCACTCTGATTGGGGAACAGAGGAAGAGAAAACGTTCAGTTATCCCTGTTCAGCAGAAGGTAGTGGAGTGGGCTTGGTTCACCTGAAAGCAACTAGTGCTTCTTAGGTCAATTCTCTTCCTTCCCTTCCATTCAAGGTCGGTTTGTAAATTCCGAAAAATCTCCAGGGAGGCAGATAGCAAAAACTTCCTCATAGTAACCCTCTAAGCCCATCTCAGCACTTAACAACCCTTCTGTAAGGACGTTTTCCCTCTAGAGCGAACCTAAATCATTATGCTGCACGTTAATTCCATTTCCTCTCTTTTCTCCAGAGAGGAGAAGGAACAGCTGTTTACCATCTTCCTGAGAGTAGAATTGAACACACCAAACCAAGAGGCACCAAATCACCCTTAGGCATCCCTCATTGAGGCAAAGGGGCCCTGATAGGCCCGTGGTCCTCGCAGGGGTCCTCTGACCACCGGCACCAGCGTCTCCTGGAACCCGACAGACGTGCAGATTCTCGGGCCCCACCCCACACCTGCCTACTCAGAACCTCGGGGGGTGAGTCCACCAGCAATTGGTGTTTTAACAAAACTTCCAGGGGATTGTCAGAGAACTGCTGATAGGGTAGCCGTTTTGATGGATGGGGTGATTATTACTATTAATAATCTTAATAGTTCATGATGTTTTTGTAAGGTTTGTGTGCATGTCTACATGGCAAAGCGTATATCTGATGTATTTATTTAGGTGAGACTTACCTGCTGGCCATAGGACGCAGGTTTTGTATACTTGAAATCAAGTAGATGTGAAGGAAGGCCCACTCCCTCTCCAACAAACGTTTAGAATCGAATCGACAGCCTGGCTGCACGTCTCAAGGTTTATGTAACGAAGCTCCTACCCGGGTTTCAAATTCCAAAAATAGGAGGAAGTATAGGTGGGAAAATAGAAAATAATGAGAATGGAAAACCCTCCAAACAGATACCCATTATTCACTTTTCTGTGTTCTTAGATTTTTTATTTTTTAGGCAAAACAGATGTGTTTTCTCAAATGGGGTCGTACTACGCATAAGGTCTTCTCACCTGCATTTTTAAGTTAAGAATATGGCACGAAGGCCGATAGGACCACACATACACACAGAATCATTTTTAATAATCAAATGGCTGGTTGCCTGTTGATGGACCATTAGGTTATTTTCAGTTTTTCTCCCTTTCTTTTTAACCGTTGTAGAAAACCAAAGTTCTGGAAAGCAGTGAATAAAGTGAAGATAAACATCAACATCCTTTGACTTGTGAGGTCAGGCCCTCAGTTTTCTCTACCAGCTTCGTGGACGTTAGGAAACCAGGTGTTAGCCGGGCTTCCATTTCCTTAGAAGGCCCTCCATTTCCTGGGGAGTTTCTTTCAGGTTTTCTTTGGACTTTAAATATGATTGGAAAGGCTTTTCTTAGAGAATACTAATATGTGGTACATCCTACACACAGGCAGTTCCGTTTGTCTTAAGGAATGTATTTTGAAAGTTTTTTTCAATTTATGTGTAAGTGGATTTATTGCTATCTTTCCCTTGATTGGTTGTGACCACAAATATGTAATTTTAGATTATGTACGTTTACGTTGAATTTATAGCTGTGAGATATGGAGACACTAACTAGACCAGTTTACACTTGTGAGATACGGCAAAACCAACTAGACCAGTTTATAGCTGTGAGATATGGCAAAGCCAACTGGAGAGCGTGAGAATTGCGTCATTGGCTTTGGCTTCAAGAGTATGTGATTGGAGCCGTCTTTAATGGCTTTAGTTGCAGTACAACCTGTGAAGAAGAGTTATGGCCTGAGGGAAGTTTGGAGACTCTCCCACGCATCCTAAATTCTGTTGCTGCAGTACATGGGCAGCTGGTCGCACTCCCATCTTGAACCTTCTCCTTTACAGAAACTTTCTTGATGCCGCGATCAACAAAATGTAAAGCTGCTCTTGGGCCACAGGAACACTTAATCTTTCTAACTCTCCTTAGAACTGAGCTGTATTAAAGGACTCTCCTTGCTTTTCACTC
Organism: Vulpes lagopus; assembly: GCF_018345385.1. Lineage (NCBI taxonomy): Eukaryota > Metazoa > Chordata > Mammalia > Carnivora > Canidae > Vulpes > Vulpes lagopus. Next base: position 50,022,466 of record NC_054828.1, read on the forward strand.
GAGCTTAGCCTTGGGAACTTGGTAATACTGAAGGAAATTCAATGTCTTGAAATGTTACCCAAACCTCTTAACTAGAGTCTTGAATATTCACAGATTGTGTTGGCCCAGTCACGGTAACCACTGGAAGAGGCTGAGGAAACACGTCCAGGTTGGAAGACTAGAGACAAAAAGGTATTCCAGCATTCTCATATGGGTATATGTTAGTTGTCAGGGAATCTGTGCCAGTCGTGTGCTTTCGGGCATGGGTAGTGTCTGTGTAGTTCACTGTTGCATAACAACACCTAGTGCAGGGCCTAGCCCAGGTGGAGATTCAACGAATACTGGCTGAAAGAGTGAATGAAAGAAAATATTTTCAGGACACCTGGGTGGTTCAGTGGTTGAGTGTCTGCCTCCAGCTTGGGGGTCCTGGGATGGAGTCCTGAATTGGGCTCCCTGCGGGGAACCTGCTTCTCCCTCTGCCTGTGTCTCTGCCTCGCTCTCTCTGTGTCTCTCATGAATAAAATAAATAAAATCTTTTAGAAAGAAAGAGAGAAAGGAAGAAAGAAAGATAAAGAGAGAGGAAAAAAAGAAATAAAAGGAAAGAAAGAAAGAAAGAAAGAAAGAAAGAAAGAAAGAAAGAAAGAGAGAAAATATTTTCATGACTATTTCAATGGGCAGCCAGGAGTGCTGGTTTAAATGGTAGCTGGAAGGCCATATGAGAAAGCATGTGAAAACTTTATAGAAACTTCTACCCAGGTGCCATTTTATGTAATGCTTAAAATGAACATGTCTATTGGGGGTGGAGGGAGACTCAACTACTAAAAATATTTGTTTTGGGATCTCAGCTCAGGTTGTTAAGATGTCCCAAAATATGGCATTTATTTGCTCAAGTCCAACTTCTAGAAATAAATATTTGCCAAGGTAGATATAGCCTAAATGTCCAACGGCTTATTTAGCAAAATAACTTGCCTAGAATAATCAAGGGTTCCCAAAGAACTATTGGTTATGACTAAGGTAGGCTGCTAGGACATGAACACATCATATCCTTTTCCAAATCCTTTGAACCTGTACAGATATATTTTTCATGTGTTTCACATATTTGCAATTTTTTTGACCTTGCATATTCTTTCCTATTTTGGGCAGAAAAAATACCTCCTCCCACTATTTTATTTCTTTTCTTCCCATGCTCTCATCTTAGGATGTAAAGTGCTTTTCTTTGAATAGAATAGGGAAAGAGAGATTGTATTTTCAAACTATCTTGGTAAGGTATAGTTTTTTAAAAAAGAATCAAACATTCTAATAGCAGACAGTGCTATATTTAAGAAATATTAATGCATTTAGTATTTATGTGAGTTGGGCATGACCATTATTCTCATTTTGCGGGGGAAATTGAGGCACAGAGAGGTTAGGTAACTTTTCTAAGCTCACACAACTAGGAAATGAAGGAACCGGGATTCAAACAGTCTGGCTATAGTTCCTGCTCTTACACTTGTGCTGTGTACTGTATTATCAAGTTTTTCTGGGATTATTGCTCTTATTTAGGTCATCTGATGTCATTGCCTTCAACCTTGGGCCTGAGGCAGAAAGTTTCATGTTTGAGGATTTATGGATTAGGAGGCTGCAACAACTGCCTAGATTTTCTATTTTTTTTTTTTTACATTAAAAGTGATTATAATCACATAATACTTCCTGAATTGGGAAGGGAGCTTTTTCTATTATTTAAGTGGGAATTTTATGAGAATGAATGAATTCGCTGAGAGAAACATGATGTTTTGTAGCTGGATTCCAATTATGTTGTTGTTTTTCTAATAAAGGTCAACGTTTCAAAGAGATAGTTGGTGATGAAGGCTTGACCTAGAATGGCGATGTCTGCAGGTATCTCCCTCTTCTTTTGCTCTTTCTCTTCATCCATGCCTTTAGAAAGTGAAAATGTCAAGAATAAAAATGAGGAAATTTAGTACAGATGCTATTTTCATAGGTGCTGGAAAGTTTTAGGTCTCCTATTTTTTACATTCTCCATAAAGCTTTATTACCATTTTTCAGAAATACACATATTGCAACAGAGCCCCAGACTACTAGGGGAAGGGGTTTTATTAAGCTTACTTGTTTTAAGGAGGAGCCCATTATGAAAGAGGAGGAAAACTGAGCAAGAACCTACTAGATCAAGATCTATCCTAACTTGGCATTCAACTGAATGAAATTTTTGGAGTGAGGTAGAGCTTTTTAATTTAATTTAATTTTTTAAATATTTTTTGAAAGATTTATTTATTTATTTGAGAGAAAGAGAGCATGAGCAGGGTGGGGGACAGAGGGAGAGAGAGAGAGAATCTCAAGCAGACTCTGCTGAGCAAGGAGCCCAACTCTGACTCAACCCCACAACCAGAGCTGAAACCAAGAGTAAGAAACTAAACCGACGGCACTACCCACCATCCCTTATTTTATTTTATTTTTTTAATGGTGAATTTTGTTCAACTTTCTTATAGAAAAATAGAAAAAAAAGAAAAGATAATTGCCCCAAGTTAGTTTCAGCTTCCCTAAGACCAGAATTTAATTTGACAGCTCTCCAAAATATCCTCCTAACAAAAATCTACCAATTCTATTTTCTTTTTTTTTTTCAATTCTATTTTCAACTAAAGTTAGGAAGGAAAGATATCATGAGGTGTTGAAATAGGGTTTTATGTAACTCAACGTACATATTTGAATGCTCTGCAAATTAAGGAAGCAAAAGATTGAAGCTTTTCAACTCCAGTCAATGGACAAAGTCTCCATCCTTAATAAGTAATGAACAAATGCAAATCACAGGAAATATTTTCTGAATGCTGATTTTTTTTTTTTTTTGGCCACGTGTTAACCAAGACTGTTTCACCGTTTCAAACCAGTCATTGAAGTTAGTTAGTTTTGCTTCCTTCTCTTACCTTAGTGGAAATATCCTACATTTGTATGCAAAATCCCCAGATCCTTCTGACTTCTGACCGAGAGTTGACAAATATTGCAAACAAGCAGTAAAGGCCTGTCTATTAAAACTTTTGACAATGCTATTTGTGTACGTATAAACTTCCAGGGTATATGAAGGCAGTTAATTAATCCCCCTGTTAGGATCTTTTTTTTTTTTCCCTTTCGTTTTTCAAAAGGAAATTGATAAGGAATAAAAATGACTAGAACCAGCATGATCTCAGACCAGGTTAGCTGGATTTCCAACTGGGTAATATTCTACTGAAGGGTCGCTTACAAGGGGGCGTCAGATGCACATGTTAACGGTAGTGTTGAGGAGGAGGTGGTCAGGAACGGGGGAGTTGGGGGGCGGGTGAAGTAGAGAAACAAGACAAAAAGAGACCACAGCGTTCTACTCTGCGCTGCTGGTGTTTTCAGATTAAGATGGGGGATTAAGGAATTTTACTCAGCAATTTGAGATGCTTTGTTAGGGACTGAGGAGATTTGAGCTGCTTTGTTCTCAAACCACATGTTAGTGAAAAAGCAAACAGGCACTTAATCCTGACAGACAGGAGAACTTGACATCAATTTGCCCCTTGGGAGGTGACCAGGAGTTCTAGTTGACGGGCTAAAATGGCCAGCCCTTGTTTTCTTGGAGCCTAATGCCAACATTCCATCCTAACCTGTGTTTCTCAGCAGAGCGGCCATAACACAGCCGGTTGGGCCGACCAAGAGTTTCTAGATGTTAGAGACCCTTACATGTTTTCTAAAAAACAAAGCAACCGTTGAAATGCAAATAATCTACAAGGTGCCAACATTTAAATAGATTTCAAACAGGTCTCATCTTTTGGTGACTCAGCTTTGAAAATGAAATATGGAGAAGCTGAGCTTCTTTCCTTTGGAAAATAATGGGTGGTTTCTTCTAACAATAAAATCACAAGGCAACATATCAATTTTGAGCCTATATGTGATTGTGAAATAAGCATCAATTCTTATGTAGATCTTTGAGGGAGTTTTACTGAATAACCAATTATATTTTAAGGTCATGTCCTTCAAAGTCACTGAAGTAGGACAAAAGCAAACAAAATGAAAAGGAAAGAAATTAATGGCTTCTTGAATTGGATTTGATACATTAGTAAACTTAAGTGGTACACAGTCATACAGTCTGGCACATAATCTGAAATTGCGGTAAAAAGGCTAATTTTGCCATCTTGAGCTTGTGCCACCCTCAATCCACTGACCTAAAATGCACTGTTAGTAGCCTCTTGATTTACTAGACTTTGGCATATGTAGGGAAACCATCTGAAAATCAGAATTGAAGCAGAAAATTTATAAAGCATATTTCAAAACAAATTTTATTACATTATAAAGATCTTTTGGTTGAATATTCAGCTGGTCAGTGGCTCTTATACTCTGGTGGGGTATAAAAATCTGTTACGTCTTAACAATCAGAAAACAAGTTTTGTCACCAAGGCAAGGTCGTTATAGTTTTGCACTATTTACACACACCGCTTTGAGCCAGACCATCCCTCTGCTCCCACAGCTCTTGCCGACTGCTCACTCACTCAGGGAAACCTGCCTCTTCATTAACCAACTATGAACTACTAAACCTACCTCTACACTAACATTATAGCTGATTTTTCTCCATTCTGGTATGAATTCAGAAAGTTCTTAAGTAACCATCGAATTATATTCAGATAATCTTTCTTCTAGGATTGGCGAGGCCCTCTTTATGTTTAAATAGCACCAAACTCATGTTCAAATGACCATGAACACGTGATGATGGTACTTTTTGTAGAAGAACATTGACATTACTTCGGATTACCAAATCTGGTTGTTTTGGATTTGAAAACTTTAATTTGAAGGAAAAATTTCTTCATGTTGGCCAGTGGCATAAACCCCTATAGGTGTTTGTATGCTTACTTGTCAGATGTGAAGAAGAGAGACCATTTCAATGACTTTGTACGTCCTTATTTATTTATTATTACAAGCACCAGCAGGAGAGAAATCCCAAAACTTAAAATACTTCACAAGGGCACACATTGATTCGCTTCATTTAAAACATCTTTAGATGGCCTTTGAGTTGTGTTGTGGTTCTTTGTTTTTAGGGAAGTTTACTGGGCATATTATAAGGATCAAATGCATGGTGAGCTAAAATCAGAATGGTATTCGTTCATTTAACTCTGGTACAGTAGAGCAAATTCAGGGTGACTCAAGGGACACAATGTCTTGTAAAACATATGTACTTAATATAAGGGTCATAAAACTTATTAAATTAAAAGCTAGGTTAAAAATAGGAAGAAAATTTATGCTGCTGTCTAAAATAGCAATAATTTCCCTTTGGCCTTTCTCTTTCCAAGTAATATGGATTCTGGTCAGGAGGAAAAAAAAAATAAAAAGCTAACTTACGAAATCTTCATTTTGTAGGACCAAGTGCAAATCTCTTTTAACCTCAGTGTGTGTCGTAAGGGACAGGTGATAAGGCTGAAAGTGAAGGGGCGGGAAGATAAGATGCTAAACCTTGAGAGTGCACTCGTGCCTGGGTCTCCAGGTGACCTCGTCCGTGGCCTGAAATAACAGACTCTTAGCAGGTGTCCAGGAAGAAGAGTTTTAAGGGTTAGGAGGCAAATAGGAACAGTTTTTTTCAGTAGTAGATCGGGCCACCGGGCAGCAGTACAGTAAAGGGGCGTGACTTGACTTGACTTCGAAGCACCCGTGTCCCCTTTGAGTCCACACGGCTCATGTGGGTTTGCTCAAATGTTTGCTCAAATGTTTATCCTCAGCGTGATAGCCACTTTCCCAGTTGGTGCTCCCAGAGAGCGCACCTCAGGAATTCGAAACCAAAATAAATACCAATTTCCTTCTACTGTACTCCCCCAGGGATTCATTTGGGATTTTATCTTCACGCAAAAGTCTGAAGGCTGTCGAGAAGGAGCCTTGTCTGGTCTGTTTGTTCTTAGACCCGTTCCTGCTCTTTCCTTGCTCTTTCCTAGTCCAGGGGGCTTAGCCCTGCAAGGACGTTGCCATCTGCCTTCTGCAAAGTTCTGCCAAGGAAGCCTCTGAGTAGAGAGGATGGGAGAGGCTGGGATAGTCCACCCCCCGACCCCATGTGCTTTCAAAGAGGTTCTGGCCACAGCGGCATCTCCTCTGAGGTCCCCCAACCTGTCCCCTTGCCTTGGTCCCTTCAATCTAAGGATGGCAGCGGCTTCCTGCTATTGCCAAACTCTTGGCGGGTTTCCCTTTGACCTTTCAGTTCTTTCAATACCTTTGTACCCTAGTTTAAGTTCCCCTGATGAGCTCTCTGGTGGTGATTCTAGTTTCCTGACTAGATCCTGACTCCTACAACAACCAACTGCTTTTTCATTTAGAGGTCATGGGTTCAAAAGGCAAGTGATTCCGTTGGAAATCTTCGGGGGGTATCTCTTTGTCTGTTGGTCAGCGAGTAGGCTGCTGGGTCCCAGTGGTCACCTTGGCAGTCGGCCCTCTAGTTGGCAGAAGTGGAACAAACATGTTGGAAGGCACAATGAGTAAGAACCTCCAAGGTCCTTATAAGGTGGGTGTGGTAGGGGTTCGGGAGAAGGCACATTGAAGGGGACACGTGCACCCAGTGTTGACCTGGGCTAACTCCCCTGAGCTGGATAGCGCTGAACACGGAGGCTTCCTACGCCCCTTGGAGAAACCTCTCCCAAACCCCCATAATATGTTTTCCTTTTGTCCGTGAAGTCTTTTTCACTTTGTTTTATTTTTTAAATTCTGCAAGTCAGCATCCTGTGAAAGCAGCCACATTTGAGCCAACGTGGACAATTCACACACGCACACTCGGAGGGTCCCTTAACTTCCTTTGGTCAACGAAGGAACACTCAAAATCCTAAACCAGTTTCTCTCTCTTTTTTTCTTTTTCTTTTTTTTTTTTTTCTTTTTTTCTTCTCCTCCCTCTTTCTCTACTTTTGGTCACATTCCTAACAGACCTACAAGTTGGTTTCCCTCAATAAACTTCGTAGACTGGTATCTGACATGAATTTGCCCCAAAGAATTCTAAATGCCAGGGGAGAAAATACCCAAGCCCCAAACCAGAGCGATTTGCCATTCAAAATACACCTTCTTGAAGACGAACGTGGACAGGGAATAGAGTACGCGGGGATTTTAATCCTGTTTCTCCAGTGACAGCTGGGCCTGGACCAAGCAGTTTGGCCACTAACATCGTCATTGGGGGTTGGGGGATGAGTGGAGCTGGGGGAGACCATTGTTTTTGCTTTGAACTTCAGAGCCTTTGGGCATCCGTTCCCCATTCACGGGACTCCCACTGGCCTGAGCCAGATTTCCATCGGGCTCTCAGTAAGGCTTGGGAAAGCTCGAAAATGGAATGCTCATTTTCTTTTTTTTTGAAGTCTTTCTTTTGAACCCACTAATTTTATGAAATTTAAGCACATTGTTCATTGTGTAATTATAGATGAAATATTAGAGAAGTGGACTAATTATACACAATGCACTCAAGCCCAATTAAACTAGCATCTGTGGTGAATGTAAGGGTATTCTCTTTCACTAATAAGAAATACTTTCTGAACAACAGAGAATAAAATCGTTAAATTGGATATGCTGTGGAGATTATAAATATCCTATTAGCATAGAAAATGAGGGTTAACCTTACTTAATCACCGAATGCCAGATCATGAGAAGTCATATTGAACCCCTGTAATGTCACTGTATCTGTTCTGGAAAATAATAATAAAAACCCCACTATTAATAAACATAGCTCACGAGCTGCCCTTCCCGCGTACTAAATTAAACTGTTGGAGAAACTCAAGTATTCCCTTAATTGCTTAACAAAATGGCAAAAATGCTTTTTGTCCCTTCACCGCCATACGAGGGCTGATTGAGGTCTGTGTCATCCTAGTAGCCGGAAAGGTGTGTCTCCCGAGCTGGGCAAATTAGCCCGCTTCAAAATAAGTCAAATATATAATCCCTTCTAGCGAGCACCACGAGTGACCTTTGGAAAATGTAAATTAAGTGATTGCACACACCGGGGGTGTGTTCAAAATGAAAATGTGTGTGCTTGAGATGTGCAGCCGCCGTGGCCTTGGGTGTTAGCGGGCAGCCCGTGAACCCAGGGACGTCTGCGTCCCGATCTGGGTCCCAGGACGTCGTGTGACTCTTGCTTCTGTGCTACGTCGTCGGGTCTGGGCACAGCAACCACTGTAGTTCAGCAAGAACGAGGAATGACCCCAATTCAAGTTCTACCTTGTTAAAAGTCTTGGTTATGGGCATAACAGGAGATCCGTGACCGCAGACTCGAGGGCAGCGTGGCCTGTGACCCTCCCAGCTCAGGGATAGAGACCTGCGAGCTGGGATGGAGCCTCGCCAGAAGGCCTTGGCTGGGACAGACTCCAGGAGCTGAGAGCAGTCTTCCTTTCCCCTCCTCACCCTCCCTGCTGGTCTCTCTCTCTTTTTTTTTTTTTCTCTCCCTCCTTTCCGAAGAGTTCTTAATTATATCCCTTCCAAGATTTGAAGGCTGTTTGCCTTATATGCTGGTGAAGATCTTAGGGAGCTTGGAAGATGAACAGATTTATAAATATTGAGAATGACTGTGGCCATTACAACGTCATGTTGCAAATCAGGTGCATTTATTATTATTATTTTTTTTTAATTTATATTGTTAAGTAGGCTCCACGCTGGGGCCTGAACTCACCGCCCTGAGATCAAGACCTGAGCCGAGATCAAGACCCTTAACCGACTGAGCCACCCGGGGCAGGGCCCTAGGCACATTTATTTTTTTTAAAAAATCAACATGTACACCTCTTTAAATTATTATTTTATTTTTTTAGCGGGGTCCCTCCTCTTCTTCTCCCTGAGGAAACAAATTCAGGCCAAGCCTCTGTGGAAGCTCAGATGAAATCTCAGACACGGAGAAGAAACTGGCGGAAAGGGGTCCGCGGGGGGCTGGGCAGCACAGCCTGTCCACACCTGACCCGCAGGGATGGAATCCAGGAGCACAGAAAGGAAGTTGACATCTGAAAAAGCAAAAAAGCTCAGCAAAGACACAAATACAGGCTGATGTGATCACCTATGTTTCGAGATGACAATGCCAAGAAGGCCAGGTGCGTGTGCAAGAGAAACTAGAGGCAACTCCTTTTGTGTCCTCGGGACGGAAGCCTGCTCAGCCAAGGGCGGAGCTTTTTTAAAATTTTTATTCTTTATTTTTTTTCATTTCAGTGCCAGATGCCATTCCAGTTTCTCTCTAGGTTCCTTGGCTTTTAAGGCCACTTGTAAAAGCAGCGTAAAGGCAGCCTGCATTTCATATATATTCATACACAGACGCACACACACACACATAATCTTCTATGGCTTCTTTCTGCTACAGATATGGAATGAATAAGGAATTAATAATAACAGCTGTCTTTGCCCCTTTGGAGCAAACCAACATGCAAGAGTCTCAGCTTTGATTTTCGTTCTCCTAAACCCAGTGAAAAGGTGCTCTGCGTACAGGGGTGATTTTTACAATTCATTGGGAGTGCTGGGTGAATTAAAGACCGTGCTGTGCCCACACGTTTCAGTCGACGTTGTAGGGTCTCTCACGACAATATTCACTTTAAGTGGACCTTTCCCCTTTTCTTTCTTTATTCTCTTCAGGTCCAGCTTGCTTAGCAATTTAACCAGGCCTCAGCATCATCACATTATTGGTAAATGGTTTGGTGGTGGCATGGGATCATTTGGACTTCAGAAAAGGCAGTAGTCAGTGTCTAGAAGGGGGGGAAAAAAGCAAAAAAAAAAAAAAAAGCTCTTTTTTGAGCCGATCAAAAGGGACATAAAGGCAAAAACTGACTTTCACTGCAACAGGACTGAGGACCAGGCCTCCAGTGTCCTTATTGTAATTCATTGCTTGTTTCGAGGCCCCATGATAAAATTCTTCCATAACAGACAGAGGACTTTGTGAAATTGTAAATGAGTATGACTTCAAGCACTCTGTGGAAATATATTCTCCCCTATAGCCCATACATTATTTCTGCTTAGTTATGGTGGCTCACATTTCCCGTAACTATCAGAGAGAACTTAATTCAACTCACACCACATCACTTTAAAATTGTGCAGCTCTCTTAATCAACCTTTGTATCAGCCACAAATGTGCAGTATGACCTAATTTGAAAATGTCTCAAAGTGCTGACTCAAACTGTTAGTGAATAAAGGCTAGTCATTACCATTATGACACTAATGTGATGCAAAATAAAATTGAGTTGCATCAGCTGAACGTTAGTTTGCAAAAATATTAGTGATGGAAGCCATTTTGTGTTCATATTTTATTTATACTTAAAGATCTGTATCTATACGTACATATGCATATAGTTATTTATTTTTTTGTTTTCCTGAGACGGGCTCGCCACAAAATTTTTAAGTGCGGAGGGAGGAAGTCACGTTTCTAACGCTGACGGAGCCACCGGATTAGAAGTGGATCGTGCCTACACCGTGATCTCCCCTCTACGAGGTGAAGCATGTGCTTGCTGAGTTCTTGCTAGAATATTTATATGCACGTGGGCACTAATGTATGAAAATTAGCTTTTCCTCTGTACTTTTGGTGCTAGATTCTAAGATTTTCAACAGCCCCGGAACTATTTATTGCTTACTACTTTGCACCACTCACAAATTCTCTGACTTGTGTGTTTTGGGATGGCAAGGGGTTGAATTTATTTCTTGTGTGGACTCTCCCAATTCTTTATTGACCCCCCAATTTTTTTGTTGAGATAAATACTCTGAGTAAATATTTTCGTTGATCTCTTTTGAACAAAAGAAAGCAGGGCATGGGACTGGAAATTATCTAGCCTCACCGCTTCTGATAATACTTTAAGGAATGCACCATAAATTATTTTTTCCTTATACAGTTTAGATGTTTTTCAAGAAACGTACGTGTGCTTACTTAATACTTATGCCTTCCCCCAGCTAGTATTGGTTTCGGTCTGTAAGCGGATCATTAATAGTTGAGAATAAGTCGGCATGAGTCTTTCCTAAATTACAGAAATTGTCCCGGGGGTCAGTCAGAAATTCTGCTCTGCATCCCAGTTTGGGGTTCCTGAATTCTGAAAATTCTGAACATAAAAGCTACGCATGAGTGATTGGATACTTCAGATTTTATGTATTTAACAGTGAGAACAGGCCAAGCACAGAACTAGAAGGGAGATGGGTTATTCTCTAAAATTTCCAAGGACCAGAGGTTTTGGCTATCAAGAAATTATTTAATGTGATAGAGTGTCGAGATATGTCCACTCTTCGTAACGTATCAGTACAAGCGACCCTGGAAAATACGGCTAAATTAAGACGCTGACAAGCTTCGTTCATCCACTTCTTAGAAAAACAAGTAAAACCTTAAAGCAAGATGTGTAGAAATTTGCTACCATGTGATGACTTTAGCGTTTTAGTCCGTTTTACATTATGTCACGTGTGGTTTGGGCTGTTTTTATGACCTATGTTTTATTTCCACATTAAGATAATCCAGATACTGAAAAAGTAAGTTTGAGAAATTTCAGAGTGGACTTGCCAAAAAAACCAGCGTTCAGAAGCACGGGTGCTTTCGAGCACACGCACAGACGCACACTTTCAATTTACCTAAAAGAGGGGAAGGATCGCCTTTTTCAGCTAAAATACCATTGTTCTTACTTCCAGGTTCCAGGGGAAAAAGGTGTGTGGGTGTGAGCGCTGTAAATGGATTGCCAGTCTCTTAACAGTCCATCATTCTTAAATGATAGAAGCGTAGCAGCACCCTCTGAGAAAAATCTTTCCTGTGGATTTGACTTTGTCCATGCCAGGACAAATTGCGTGCAAAGTTGGAATAATTCTGAGGTGTAAGACACCTCCATGACTGTCCTTGGAATACTGAGGAGCTGACATTCCTCTTTGGAAGATGAGGGGAGCATGGCCCCTGCCCTCTTAATTGATGATTTACTGTGCTCTCCCTAGGGCCACAACCGATGATCTGTAAGCTTGTTGAATTTTGAAGCAAATACTAAATATAATCAATATACAAAAATTAAAAAAGAGAGAGAGAGAGAAAAAAAAATGCAATGAAAATTTATGACCTTAACATTCCTTCAGGGTCAAGCAATTTATCAAATTCTCTCACTTTCTGGTTTCAATTACACAGCCATTGTGGAAGGAACTTATTTTAGCAGGTTCATTTGCCTCAGTGGGGAATACAGGACTTTGGCCTAATGCTTCACCTTTAGTGCAGGCCATTTGAGCCTTAGAACAAATACCAATCATCACTCTTTGGGAAAAAAGAATCTGCATCGGCGTGGCCTATTGGAATGGGGTTTCTGTCAAGGTAAACGGTTGTCGGCAATGACTGTGGTAGAGTGGCGATAAATCCCATTTTATTGCTGAAAAATTCCAGCTTCTCTCCATGCCTGACAGCTCCCCACATTCTCATACCCATTTGGGCAATTTCTGCGCTATGTCCATCTGGTTCTCATTACCTCTCAACCTGCCTGCGTCTGATCCAGAAAAAGTGCAGGTCAGAAACAGGGGGAAAGAACCGAGGTGATGGACAAAACAGAAAGCAGGGGGGTGGCCCTTGGGGGTCGGGGTAGAGGTGAGCAACAACAGGGAAGGGGGGATCCCAGCTCAGGGTTGGGCCAGAGGCTGGAAGGGGCCGTTCAGACATTCTTCAGAATGATAACGACAGAGGCCCAGCCAGGAGGCCGGAGGAAGCTGTACCTTTTGATTCAGGCCTTTAAAAGGCACCTGCTTTAAGGTGGAGGAGGGAGGGACAATGGGGTGGGCGAAGGGTGCAGGTTGAGAGAAGCAGAGAAGGGACGTCCAGCCCCTTCCCTCTATGAAGGGCTCTATATCCTGGAGCGGAGGCCCTAGTCCAGAAGAGACCCGAGCATCAGGCACCTAAGGAGCTTGGAGCGCCACGTACGCAGTTGGCATGCCTCTGTGTATGGGGATAAAGCTCTGCTGGGGATTCTGTTTTGGTTCAAGAATATGATTTTTTAGAAGAAGAAAACTCTAGGGCCTTCTACAGAGTTGTCTTCATGCGTTTTCCCGAGAAAATTAATATTGAAAATGAACGCGTCCTCATGGGTGCCTTCAGGATGGGTTCCTTCATGGAATGACGGGACCAGCACCGAGTCCCCTGCGTATTCGTGACCCCGCTCGTGATCGCTTTCAGAACTGCTGTGCATTCGTGCCTGCAGAAAGTCGGCCCCGTTCTCTGAAGCTGAAATCCTTTGGGTTATAATTGCTCCTTCCTTAAAATGACCTATAGTCACCGTAAGCTGCCTCCCGGGGCCAAAAAAAGGAATAGAAACAGTAAATATCTGACAATAGGTATTAGCAAAAAGCCCCCTTAAAGATCACCCGACAGTAGCCTGGGATGAAACTATGTATGTCTCTACGTTTAATATAAAATTTACTTATTATTGTGCTGGGGTAATCGCAATTGATAGTAAAACAAAGTTTATGGGAAGTGTATTGAAGTACAAATGATGGAGGATCTGAGAACTTTTAAAAAAGAAAAAAAAAATAGAAGTAGCTGAATGGTGAGTTGGATGGTAGTTGTTTTACCACCTGTTCCAAAGGCAAATAATCCTACAGGCAAGTGTCTTAAAACCAGGTGGGGGGGGGGGGGGGGGAGGTGGTGTTCTGAAATATCCTGGAAAGCTCTGGCACTTCTCTGACTTGCAGACCGTGTGCGAGGCTAGGTGTGTTTGGACAGACCCCATCTCTTGGCCCCTTCTGCATCTCGGGGTGCACGCTGCATCTCAGGTCCTCAAAATTCACTTTTTTTTGGACAGTGAGACCCCTCGGGGCTGCCATGAATATCCCGGTTCTACTCCCTCCTGAACTCTAATATCAAGATTATGATACATTTTGGTTTGCTGAGCTGGACCTCGTGGACGAGAAACACTGGCTTCCCAAATCCGAGATTTAGTTTCTAAAACTTTAAGCCACGGACGCTCGGAAGAGGTTCCAGAACGTGTGTCCGACAGCCGCGTGGGACGTTGAAGTGGAGAAAGAGATTGTTCGAGATTTTCAAGTAACTGGATAATCTGGACGGGAGGACATTGCAGGTGATCAGAAGTAGAAGTTAGTTATTTGGCAGCTTTACCGTGAATAAAGTCACCGAATACGGTTGTAAAACAGACATTTCTCCCACGTGCACATCGAAAGGCATAAACTCCTGGCCGGGCCCTCGCATCCGCCGTCGAAGGGGCCTAAGGGACGCATCCCTAACTGGCAAAGGGATTTCAGATGCTCAGCCAGAGAGCATCTCTCTGGCCTGAACTTTGCTTCTCTGGGCTGTACCTAGATCAGAGACGTGGTCCTTTAAAGGGTATTTGTTTCTTTTAGTAGCAAAGCAGAAAAATTAATGGCCTGGGGGCGGGGGGGGGGGAGTGACAACTTAACTTGATGCTTGATAGCTGTTTACTTATAAATGTGTGTCCAGATTTCAGCGTCCTGTGAAGGAAAGGGAAAAATAAAGACACCAAAGCCTTCATCTGGTCTTTACGCAACACATGGAAGAAAGTGCTTAGAAGGCTAGTGAAATATTTACTAAACAAATCACTCACGTTAAACTTTTATGTACGCGAAACCCAGAGCACCTACAAAAAGAGAACCACGGTGAGCTATAAGAAATATTTCGGCATCAAAATGGTTAATGGTATTATAGCTTCAAAAGAGCCTATTGGCTCACCCTCAAGGATGCCCTGCAGTTGTTGTGAAAGTCATCAGATGAAGCTAGCCTTCTCAGCTAGCCTTCAGATTTGTCTGCTAACAGTAAAAATACTATAATAAATCGGTAACATATGTTGCCAGGCAAGGAAAAGTGATATAAATAAAGAGACCAGGAGACCCAAACCAAGTACAATGTGAAAAGAATTTAACTTTCAATCTCTTCGCTGGCTAATTATCATTTGAAAAGTAATTTGAAAGTGTTACAGTTATTTGCTGATATGCTTCCTCATTTTCTCTGTTTTTTTCTCTTCAGATTGCATTCTTACCCAAATACTCTTCGTGATTGTTGCCTGCTTTGCGGCTTTGGGGTAAGTCCCAGTTTTCCACAACCTTAAGGAAAGAAAAAAAAAAAAGATGCATAACATAAAAGATGCCAAAAAGACTTATGTGTCCTGATGTGGTGGTGGTGGGGGGTGGTTGTGAGATATACGTGGGTTGGCTTGGAGGGGGGTTGCGGGGGGAGCGACGTTGGTAATGAAATAAAGAGAAGGGGTTTGTTTCTGCAAAGGATCAAGAGTGTGCGAAAGTGTGCATTGCAAACGAGGCTCCCTTCAGGAAAGCCACCTCTGGCTTGGAAATGACAAAGCTTGGAACACACACAATCAATTATTTTCACTAGCATTTAAAATACAGAAAACAAAATCTGCTTTGGGAATTGACTGAATATTTTATTTAGCTTTTTTATTGAGACATCCTTTGAAAAATGGCATAATATAAATAGTTTTGCAAAGCAACAATATAATCAATCTCTAAACTAGAATATAAATCAAGGATTTCATTAACTGC
This sequence comes from Vulpes lagopus, assembly GCF_018345385.1. Taxonomy (NCBI): domain Eukaryota; kingdom Metazoa; phylum Chordata; class Mammalia; order Carnivora; family Canidae; genus Vulpes; species Vulpes lagopus. Next base: position 50,037,886 of record NC_054828.1, read on the forward strand.
TAGTAGCCAGTTTAAATTGTAGTCTTGTCCATAATGTCTATCTATCTATGTATGTCCAAGTTATATTAAAAACCTTTAAATGGCTTTGTAATATCAGCTACATCTAGCTATTATAATAATTAATGGTACTGTTTTATAAATCAATACATGTATTCTTGATAAATTCATATCCAGTTAATGGTGTAATTTAAATAAAAAATTAATGTAATAAAGGACGTACAGAAACAGGCAGGAAATCTTTAAAGGTTAAGAGACAAATTTGTCTAAATTCATTTTTAAGCTGTTTTGAAAAAGTTTATACTTAAAATCAGCTGAGATTTACCTTGTTTCTGTAAAACTAATCTTGCCATGTCTATTGGTAGCCAGTAATGAATCTGCGAGTTACTTTCTTTTTTTTTTTAACTGTGAAGTTTTAATTACATACGTAGGATGCTCTGAGATAGTTTACTACCATTATACTCCTGTGCAATTACTGAGCATTCTTTAGAAAAAGAGAACAAAACTAAAAATCTCAAGCCGGTAATTTATTTTTAATACATGAATTAAGCGTAAATGCCTTATATGTGTATGTATATATTTTTGTATCTGTAAAAGAACTGCTCTGAGAATCCCCAAGGCCATATACAAATTTTATTTAAAGTGAAAAAGGACTGATTAGTTCAATAAATTTGCATGCGCAAGAGGAGAGCCCCGCTTTTTTTTTTTACTGCTTTCGCCGAATGAACATCCTAGGAATTTTAGAAAGAAGAGAAAAAGGCACTGAAGGGTCTGAAATGCGTCTTGACGCTGCACCCGGGTGCAGAAGCACACCACAAAGAGAAGCGTGTATCATTGCTCCGATTGGGAAAAAAAAAAAAAAACCATACCAAAGGCGGATGAGGGGGTAACGAGATTTAAAACAACAACTGGATGTTGTGTAGTATCAAGTGCAATCTCAAATCTCTCCAGATACAATTTCATCTGGTCCATAAAGTAAGCCTTTCGCACAAAATATCTTTCAGAATTAACGCAGACCAGCCCGCCCTGCCCTGCTCCGTGACATGGTGCAGAAATGTTACTTTAATCCACTGAGCTTTTTCTGACATTTTTCTTAACATTGCTGAGCCTTATTTGGAGCAGCAAAGGAGACGTGTGCAGTTTCCCCTGACACTGATGGGTGTTGCAAAATGTTACATGAGAGAGAGAGAGAGAGAGAGAGAGAGAGAGAGAGAGAAGATTTGCTGCCACTTTATCAATAGAGCTCCAGGAGCAATTGCTATTTGTTAAAAGTTTCCATTTCAAATGAAGCTAAACCTTAAAGCAGGCTCATCCTTTTAAAAGCCCGCTGCTTGCAAGGGGGCAACTGTGCGATCACACGTTAAAGTGCACCCGGCCACTGGAACCGTCTAGCATGTATTGTGTTTTTCGGTGAAACCTGCAGCAAAACCACTCCTAAGAGGCTTAATTTAGGTTTTATAGGAGGGACATAAAAAAGACCGGGTTACAGCAACACGCTGAAATATGGGGTACATTTTAAATATCTTCATTTAAAAACGTATGTTTATTTCCCCTCCTGGGATCACTAACGTGGGTCTCGACAGAGGAAGCAAGGACATGCTACATTCTTAAAAATTATCTGCTAAAGGGATCACATTCCGAGACAGGTCTGAGCGTTTTTATTACTGCCGATAACCTCTTAATTATGTCACTGCCTTCCACTTGTTAATCAAGGGACATTCAACATGGTTAACCGGTGACTGGTTGCCTTTAGACGACTACATGGTTATTATTAAGAATTAAAAACTCATTTTACTCCCATCCTCATGTTGTTGCCTGTGTGATCTCAGCACTGCGAAAAACTGCTTTTACCTGCTTTAAACACAGAACGCCTAAGAACGGGCTTAGATGCCCCAAAACGATGCTGTTAATTACTTCTAGGTGCGGCTCACGGAAAGCTTCAAGGGGTAGATAATTTTCCGTTTCCTGTCTCAGCAACACCCCCCCCCCCCCCGCCCAGCACCTCCCCTCCACCCCTGCTGCCTCCCCCACCTCTCCCACAATTCCTAGTTGAACCAATTTTAGGTTTCTTCTGCAGCCACCAGCATCTGAGATACTCAGAGACTTTTTCAGCGAGCGAGGTATAAGTGGAGTAAATAAAATCATGTTTCACTGTGGCTTTATCAACCCTCCTAGGTAGTTTTCCTGCCAGCGAACCTGCACTGTTAAGACCCAGAAAATTATGCAATAGTGACTTCTTGGAGGTTCTCTAATCAGATGATGGCCGGTGTTAGGAGGGAAGGGCCCAAGGCAATGTGGCTGGCACTTAGCGCGGGCCTTGGTCATTACTTGTCTGGTAGAGACCAATAAACAGATGATTACTATCCTATAAGGAGCCAATATTTTACATTTATCCTAGTTATTTCTTTTCTTTTCTTTTCAACGTCTTATAACAGCAAGTGTTTGTCAAGAAGATCTATGACGAATAACCTCACAGGCCCCTTAAAAATAAGAATTTTCCTAGCGTGAAATGATGCCCTTTGTGGAATGGGGAGAGTGATTTTGGCTTTCATGAGAGCAAAGGTTGGATTGCTTTAAAGTCGTTTTCTTTCAGGTGTGGACAGTCCCAGACACCTCCCCTGACTCTCCCGTCCCCCCTCTCTTCTCTCTCTATGACAGGTTCACAGGCTGCAACCAAGGGGTTTTAAAATGCAAATATTTATATTGGAGCTCTGGCAATAACCGAGTCATTTTGCTTCCTCTGTTAGCCTGTGATAATTGATGCTTCATACCTGGAACTATGTTTCATTTATCTCCTTACACATAGAAGATATTACATAAATAAGAGGTAATTTATGGAAAGGAAGCAGCCATTTGAAATAATAATAATCCCAAATTTGACTATATAATCTTGAAAGACTCTAAGAGTCAAAGATGCAGATTTCTACGGTCTTAGAGAAAACTTGATTGCAACTGGGAAATATGTGCATTTTTGAACACTTATTGAATTTGAATGCCTGCATGGATTTAAAAAAAAACAAAAAGAGGAGGAGGAGAGGAGGAAGAGGAATAAAAAGGAAGGTAGGAGAAGAAAGGTGTGAATTTTGCCTGTGCTTAAACGAACGCGTTCAGCCACACGTTCAGACTTCTCGTTACAATTTGACGGACTTTCCCTTCAGATCTGAAAATCACTTTAAAAATAGCCAGCGCAGATTGCAAAACAGCGAGGCTCCTAAAGCGCCTTTTCTTCCCTGGGATCCTCATCTTAGAATGAACAGAGAGGGCTGTGCCTAGACCTGGACCCTGATTTCACCACCTCATACAAAGCCAGGCAGATTCTTGAGCCAAACAAACAAAGGGGGTGTAAGCGATTTCATTTATTTTGATAATCCTCCTCCTGCACAGGGGCATCGTGCCGTCTTTGTCAAAGTGAATGACAACAATTTGGCTAACTCTCTCTGAGCTGCACTCAACAGTGACAGGCAAATTATCAGAGGCCCTGCACTTCTTATTATCAGAGGAGAAGCCATCAGGGGGACGCACGGAGGATACCTCTCCCTTGTCACTATTTGTCAGTGGGACAAGGGCCACTGCTATGGGTAGCTGACAGGTAATTTCAACAATAACAATTACTCCTATTACTGGTGTCATAAACAATTCGCCCAAGGCATGACAATAGCAAAGCTTTATAATTCAATGCCATATAAATAAATGCCAGCAGGTAACAAGTAATTTAGCTCCAATCAAGCTTTCACCCCGGCATTAATATTGTTATTGCAAGAAAATGGGAAATTGAAAAAAATTCAATATGTTAATGAATTAAGAGAGGTTCCGGGGCCGGACAGAGGGGTTGAAAAAGGGAAACCAAAATTATGATGGTGTCGTATTTGGTGCCATCCTGAGGGCCAGGGAGCAGCATAATTACTTCGAGGTAAGAAGGGGAACCAGGAATGCTGCTGCCTTTGACTTCAGACCTGGGAAAAATATGACATGGCCTTTCAAATCCCCCTCTCTCCAATTTCAGAAGAGTAGAAGTAGAAATATGAGAATGTGTATATAATGTAGCATTTCACTGGCTTTTTTTCTTCCCTCCCCCCCTCCCCACCTGAAATATTTCATATGAAACAGAGGCACGAGTATCAAAGGAACATTTCCGTCCGTTTAAGAAAATCGCATCAGCACCTGCTTCCTTTACATTAAGTCTTGTAATGAAACTATTTTAGTAAAGCCTGTTTTTCTCTGCGGCGAAGGTGACGCTGAAAACCCCCCTTTGCTCCCCAGCTGTCCACCTCCTGGACGTGGACTGCCCGGAGGACACAGTCCCATCTTCCTCCATAAAACTTCCCGATCAAACGCATTTGCCATTCCAGGGTTTGTCCGGCAAGACAATGTGCCATCATGGTGACAGCAGTAAAAGAATTTGAAAATCTCTAATTAGGAGAGCTGCAGAGCAATTAACGCATGTCAAATTTTACTTCATCAAGTGCCACTCTAATTTTCCTCTAAAAATTAATGGATTTTTCCCCCCTTTCCTTTTGGTATGTGTGTGTGTCCCCTTAAGGCGATGTTGATTCAAATCTGCTCAAGATGCAGTGTTGCACAGCTAAGCATCTTCTTGATTACAACCCGCCACACTTCTAACTGCGCTCATTCTCACTGCCACGGATACTTTGTCAACAGTCAAATTACACCACGCTGATAACAATGCATAATGGTGCTCCTCCTCCGAGGGCCCTGGCAGGGGACGGGCTTCATAAAAATGGGATGTTTTCCTCTCAACTGTTTCTAGAGGAAGTTTGTATGACCAGGTCACTCGTCAGGCGTTAATTTTTTGCAATTAATTTGCTGATTTCCGGGAAAGGAATGCAAAGATGGAATATGAAAGCATCTCCTTGAAAAAGGGAATCAGAAGGCGAGTGAGCAATCGAGACTCTCTGTGGCCAAAGTTTTTTTTTTGCTTAAACACTTTGTTCGGAGACATTTTCAAGAGCGCCAGTGTTGGTAAAATACCAGGGTTTTCTTTCTTTCTTTTTTTTCTTTACTTATGAGCTATAAACATTGGAAGCCTCTCTTGAACAGACAGTATTTAGATTGTGAGAGAAGTTTGTTTAACTGCCATATTTGCCAGAATCCTCAAAACATCACAGGACACAGAAGATAAATGGCCTTTTTTTTTTTTTTCTTTTAAGGTCAGGACTGTATCTTCCAGATAAATGTTGATTCATTTTAACTATTTTTTATCCCACTTGCTTGTTGCAGATTCATGAGCCTGAGTCATCAGCACAGGGGAGGATTATTTCTCACTGAAAAAAAAAAATGAAAGAAAACACAGTGATTAGATGATTTTACAGTCAGTCTTTTTAGAGATTAGTCAGATTTTCGATTTCTGCGACAGGATCGGATGCAAAACAAAAATGGGGGAAATCAAACAAGATGCTGAAGGTATCTCTTTGCAGATTCTCCAGGGAGTGGAGAACATTCACGTGGACCGACATCCCAGTTCTCTCACCCTGTGAATATATTTTTGATTCTATGTTTTCTTTGATCATGTTTATTCATTAAAAAAAAAAAAAAAAGAAATCTAAGTTCATGGAGTATACACTTCATTTTTTTTTTTTTTTTAATTCACAGGTATAACCCGGCCTTTTCATTGACCGACAACTGTGATCAAAAATCTTAAATTTGGTATTTCGAGGTTTGTATTTCCAGATATCCCCAAACTCTTCCTTTTCTGGTGGCCCCTCCCCAGCGTGTTCTGACGTGGTCTATTTCAAACAAAAGAAAATGACATCCCTCTTTCAACTAGTAAACGTTGGCTTCTCCAAACCGACCAGGGGCAAACTGGAAGTTTTGCCATTAGGTTCACACGAACTGAACTGCGTTCACCATTCCCAAACATTCTCCTCCGAACTTCACAAATGTGACGATACTGAGTTTAGAGTTTCCTGTGGCTTGTTGACAAATAAAGGTATCTCGGTAGAAACCAAGCTCTGCGCATTTTTGAGAAACGAGAACGTGGAACGATCCCATATTAAAACATTACAAAAGGCCTGTAAAGGGAAATTTAAAAGGGGAAAACTTGATTATATAATGCAATCCAGCAGTAATCAATTTTACCTTCAATATCTTGCTTTTGTTTTCAAAATGCTAAATAAACAATACATAATGCATCCCTCATCAGCCAAACCATGGAGGCTCTGTGCTCAAATAACAGGAAACATATTCAATTTTCCTAACAGAAGACAGTTCATTAAGCTGTGCCACATCAAATAAAACTTTAATTTCTCCAGCATCAGAGTCGCAATGAAAGCAATTGAAGAAGATGAGCCATATGGTACTTCTATCAGCAAACACATATTGCTCATTCCCCCAAAGTTTTCTAATTCTGCTCCCCAGACCTGTGTAATATAGATAATGTGCTCCGAGAGCAGCAACCATGAGCTATCTAGTGTACACTTCTAATACTGTATTTAATGGGAAATAATGAATCATAAAAGCCTGGAGAAGACGGCTTTTGCTAACCTAAATCTCAGCTGTAATTTCATTGTTCTGTGCCTAAGATGCTGTTCGCCCTTTCCAAACAACAGCAGTTGAACATAATTATGCTGCTTCAAACCTGGGCTTGAAAAAGCATCCCTAATAGAACCAAGTTTCTATTAACTCCTGAAATCCTGAATTTAATGATGCGCCGACGCAGACACTGAGCTAACTGGGCGGGTGTCATTTTAAAACCCAAATAAGCATTTTCGCCTTCTTCCCTTTGGCCAGACCTCTCCATGCATTTATGTTCCCTCCTCCACCCCCCCCTTCCCCACCCCTCCACCCCCATGCAACAGGAGTGGCATGATTAAAAATGAGGAGATTTTCTTGTTATTAGCAAATTTGACATTTGCCTGATGAAATGCACATAAAATGTGAAAGCTACACAGTCCTCAGAAGAAACGTCTCCACTCCAGTGCAAGCAACGAGGATGAAATAATTTAGGCGAAGAGAATGTAAAGATCCTTGTACATCCCCACTGCAGAAAGCTGGGATCGTGTTAAAAATGAAAGGACCAAACCTCGCTGAGCTTCTAGAGCAAGGGTACTTGGACACACGTGAAGTGTCTAGTGTTTCTGCTCTCACCTCAACTGCTTTGATTATTAACCTAAACGTCAGACGTGCGCTCAGATGCAGCAATTTCCGTGTCATGGGTCCAGCCTCTCTCTGGCAAGACCTTGGGGCCGGGGCGTAATTCCTTTTTCAAGAGAAATGTCCCCCCTCCCCGCCCACCCCCACCCCCACCCGCGCCCCCAAATAGGTTGATGATTTTAGCTCTTCCATTTTTTAAAGCTCATCAAATCAATATTTTACCAACACGCTGCTAATTTAAAACACTATCAAGTAACACCGCAGATACATATTGAAAACATATTTTAATGGTTTTGTTTGTTTTGGCATCATAGGAACCAAGGACGATTAAATTAAAAAGAGACTTTTAAAAGTTAGAGATTGCCTTTTTAAAGCTTATTACAATCAGCATGTTACATGCCTGTCTCCGAATTAGCTCTACACACTTGATTGCCATCATTAAAAGTAGTTGTTTGGGTGCTGCTCTGTGATGGTTCCAACCCTTCCTCGAAGCCGATCTGGGCTAGTTACTAACTTGGAATCTCTTTCTGTTGAAATTTAAAACAAAACAAAACAAAAACAAAACCAAAAAAAAAAAACAAAACAAACAAAAAACAAAAAACACAAACCCATTCTCGCCAGTGGCAGAAACAGTCCCCAGAAAGTGAAAAATAGCACAGCGAGGCAGTAACATTAAACCCCCGAAAAGACCAACAGGTAAAATAACTACAGCGACATCTGAAACACACTCAGGAAAAAAAGAAAAAAAAAAAAATCACAACAACAACACAGAAGCAGTCCATTGATTATATTTCATGAATGCCTTAAAACAAATGTTTAAACAGTTTTCTGAAACAGTGCAGAGAACCTCTGCATGCTCCACTGGGTTGCAATGACAATGGTCTATTGCAATGTAAAACACGCTGGAGGATAAAAAGGTGCTTTTTGTTACCATTTTATCAAAGCTGTTCATCTTCGAGCTGCAGGCAGCATTTTGCTGGAATTGCAGATATTTCTCTGTCCAGGCTCCTTTGTTTGTGCATCTCATTTGCATATATTTATCTCCAGCTGAGGGTGCTTTCTGCTCATTAAGGCCTCCCTTCACATTATTTCATAAGCCAGCTGCTAAGAGGGATTTCACCTGTGGTGACTGAGAAAAGAGGGGTGAAAAACTAAATTCTTCATAAAAAAGGAAATCTTCTGAGTCTCTTCCCCTATAAATGGGCACCATTTGTGTTAAACAGCCTCTTGTCATGATAGATGCCTCCAGAGGTCAGGGGTTAAAGTTGATTTGAAGGTCAGCAGTAAAACAACAGACAAACCAGACGCCAAACTGGTTCCTTAGCTGTCGGTGGGAGCTGTGGTACAAACAGGTCTTGAACCTTTTTCAACCTCTAATAAAACAGGGGATGAATCTGAAGTGGATCAACCAGGCCCCTGAGGCAGCGGCACAGAAAAACACAAATAATATCAATATCAGGCAGCCACAGGAAACAATGGGGCATTTCTCCGTGCGACATGCATGCTGCTATTGTTTCAAGGGCTGGGGAATTAATTCCACTTATTTATTTAAGGCGTGTCAACTCACTGCCTAAACCTGTTTCAGTGTCAAGATGAATAAAACTTTTATGGCTCATAAAATAGAGCCATTCATCTCAATGTTCTTTGTGGTGCGTGGTGTGTTTTTTGTTGTTGTTGTTTGTGTGTGTGTGTGCGTGCGTGTGTTTTCCTGGCACGCTGAGCTAGGCCTCTGCTCCTACATGGTTACATCGGAACCCACTGTTGCTGTGATCCATATTAGAGAAAAAAAAAAAAAACATGATTTCACCGGCAAACGGACCTCAACAGAAACGACAAGGGAAGCATTTTAGCTGTGATGTAATTGTCCCAAAATTCCTCCTAAACACTCCTCATGCGGTTGCATCTGTTTGGAGCGTGGATTATTTACCAAGCGGAAGTCTTGGGTTTTAGAGGAGAGAAAAGCTCAGACATGATAGCAATAAAAAAAAAAAAAAAAAAAAATTAGTTTCCTGGACTATTCTAGATCTGCATTTTATTCCAGAAATGCAACCTTGTTGGAGCAGCTCTTCCCATTCTTTTTTTTTTTTTTTGGCCCAAGTTTTCACTGTCACATAGGCAGCTGGCACCCAGGTAATAAACCAATGCCTTTTTTTTTTTTAGCTCTGAAGGTTTGACTTTTATGTGCAATTTTCAACCTAAAATGCCAAACATAAATGGAAAGGAACGTGCATCGAAGTGCATTTTGTATCATAAGTTTTTTTCAAAGTTCAGTTGTAGAATTAACTTTACTTTGGATATCTAACGATCTGAGTAATCACAGCACACGGTAGCATCACGCAAGTTAACAAACAAGTTAACATTTATGAAATGCCACACACAGTGCTAAGCATACGCATTTTCTCCTGCAATTATTAGTGATAATTCAATCCCGGTCACAGGAACCCACGTAGAATGGGCTGTAATAACAAGCCTCTTCATTACCCAGGCTATATCTTAGTTAAAACAAAAAAACAAAACAAAACAAAATTCCAATCAAACAGTTCCATCATTGCTGCAGATGCCTTAATAGGTAACATCATGGGGCTATGATTGCTTTATATGAAAAGGAGCAAAAAGACACAATTTGATGATGTTTCACTCATGTATGTGACAGCCCTTTGCTCTATTGCAATATAAATTGATTTGTGGATGAATCACCGTGTCATCCCAGGCGCTTTGCTCTCGGGGCCTCCCGTGAATATTGTACTTGACTTCTGATGCCACGTTATTTCGAATTTGGTCAGTTTTTCCACACAGACTCAAGTGTTTCCAGCAAGTAGATTATTTGTGCTTTCACCTTTTGCCCGTGCACAGAGGTGCAGGAAGCCCTGGGGAAGGGGGTTTGCGCAGTTTCTGGGGGTGCCGATCACTGCTCAAGACTCGACGACTCTGTGCTTCCCGTTCGACCGGGCGCGTGTGCCAGCGGCCTTGTTGACGAGGCTGCCCCGTTTGAAAATGGAACTGCTTTCAAGTGGCCAGAAAAAAACATTTCAACTCAAAATTGATTGGGTAATCTATGTCAATGTGTTCTCATTTAAGCATGGAGCGGGAGATTGTTCTATAACCAATTACAGTTTAAAACAAAACAAAACAAAACAAAAAAACGCAAGGGGTCTTGCTTCACACGAGGAGCACGGCTCGTGGTCAGAGAAATTTTCCAACTTATTAAATATTGTCTGTATCCTCATCTTCGTAGACTCTCTGCCTTCCCAAAGCATTTTGTAGATCCGTCTGTCTGCCTTCGGACCTTCCACGTTAAATCCAACCCCACTTCTATCTGCCCCCCTCAAACCTAGAACCTCTGAGTAACTGGACTAAAGCAAAAATGCACAGCTGACCCCCACCCCAAGTCTGTACCCATATCTCTCGTTTTTCTTTCCCTCTAATCTAATCGCTAATTCTTAAGCTTGGCCAAATAGTTAAAAATGTTAAGTGCTAGCAGAGCCTCTTACCTCCCCCTCCTATCTGTGTCTGTTTATGGAATGGGCCCGGTTTCCTCCTCTTCTCCTTCAGCCCGGGGTCCTCAGGTCAGAACACTGTAAATACTCACGGCCCTGGCCCGACCCATAAATCTGAGCAAAGGGCAGGCTTATATATTCAGATAAGCGTGGGTGAGGGTGAGGGTGAGGGTGCGGGCGTGGAAGGCGCGAGACCCAGCGGAATCTGATGCTTCAGAGCCACGTTCAGAGATGAGAACTGGAAAGGCCGAGAATCTTTAGTGGGGGAGGAAACAACAGTTTTGTCTCAAAACATCTCTCCTTATTCCTAACGGACGAGGTTGGCACTGCTTCCTCTTTCTTTTTTTTTAATTTTGTCCACATTGCTTATATTCAGATCCTTACCAAACATAGGATCCGAGAGGCAATCAAATGAAACAACACATTCCATTCATTTCCAATGTCCTGTTTCCCCCTTATTTGTGTTTTGAACTTGGTGCAGTGTGCGGGGTGCGTGTGTGTGTGATGTGAATCGGAGTCACTTTACCAGAAACTCTTCTCCACTGTGATTTCTCAAACCCAAGGTCTTTGACTTAAATAACCATGTTGTTAGTCACCACATTGAATTGCAAAGAAAAACATGACTGAAGAAGTTGGAAATGACAAAGTGGATCCACAAATGGGCTGCGTTTCCTTCCGTCTTCAAGGCTTCGACTTCAGGCCCCAGCCCAGCTCTTTTGGGTTGGAGGGTTAGAGCTCACGATGGTCTGGGGCTCCTGAAAGTCCACAGCCCCCACGGGAGACGTGGCCCTTGTGAACATGGATATGGTCACAGCAGAAAACCCTGAGCAAGGTGACCTTGGCTGATGACGCACTTTCTATCACTCCTCTGCCCTGATCCTCCTCTACACGCAAGGAGCTGCGCGCCACACGTTTGCCTTTGTCACGTAAGACACTGGGGAAAATGTGGCACTTGATGTGTTTTCATCACGGTTTCTAGATTTTTATCACACGTATATGTCCTCTTTATCTGATTTCTCCAGGCTCTGATTTCTATGAGCTCTTGGCTCATAGAGAACTGATGGTTCCAAAAAAGGGCTAATTCACGTTCCTCAAAAGAGCTGCTTTTCCTGGGTGGCAAAATGAGCAAAAATTCCATGTAGGTAAGAGAATCTTGTGGGAAAAATTGTCAAGAGAGTGATTGGGCTGGCAGCCCAGAGCATTTTCTGCACTTGAGCCTCATCATCAACAAATCCTTGAAATAATAATGCCGACAACCATAATATTACCATTTACGGAGCACTTACTTCTGGAAGGCAACGTGCGCTAGGTGCTTTGGGGTATGTGCTCGTTTTAGTCCTGTGACAAGGCGGACGAAGCACTGGCGGTCTCCATTTATAAACAAAAAACTCTGAAAAGTGAAGAAACTACTCCTAGAACACACGTGGAAGCCCAGAACGTGGACGTGAGGCTGGCCCTACAGCTGTTTCTTCTGAGCTGCCTCTCAGGGCCTCAGGTTTGACGTCTCCAGGACGAGGGTCTTGGGTGGAATGGGGTGGGGTGTCTCTTGAGTGGCGATATTCCGTGTCCTGGTTGCTTTTCTCCAGCCCACGGCTCTCCTGATGCCTGGTCCTGGTGCTTCTGACGGTCCCGGCGTCTTGGCCGCCTCTCCGAGTCCTTCTGGGCCACACGACAGAGACCAGACTCGTCGATCCCTCCCCTGACCTGCTTCCCCTCCGAGATCCATCTGCTGTTGACTGGGAGCACCCTCCGGCCCACTCAGCAGTCCAAGGGGGCTCTCTGCCTGCCTCACCTTAACCTCGACGACCACCCAACTGGGGCGAGCAGACGTGAGTGCGGGGCGTGCTGGGCCCATTCTCTGGGGGTGAATCCTGGCTCCCGCTTGCCCGCTGTGCAGCATTGGATCAGTTACTTGACCCCTTTGTGCCTTGCTGTTCTCGTCTATAAAATGGGGCCAGAGATACTACTTAGTTTTATAAGGTAGCCTAGGTGAGACTCTTGGATTTGCTTGACTGAACTTGTTAAAATAGGCTTCAGGCAGTTTTCTCTGTAGCCAGGCTCTCCCTTCTGTAATCCAGCCTCCTTGCTTCGCCAGAGTTATCCTCATAAAATGATAAACACGATATTCTTCTGCTTAGAAATCTTTAAGACTCCAGGTTGCCCTCAAGTCCAACCACTGTTGCCCTCAAGTCCAACCACTGAGTTGGGCAAAGGCCCTCAGGATCTCCTCCCAGTTGGCCTTTCCAGGGCCGTTTTCCACCATAGCCCCCTAAGCAATTTGCACTCTGGCAGCAAAAGATGATACCCCTGACGTTCTTTGATGCCTCCAGACTTCCGACCGTGCTGTGTCCTCCACCAGGAGTGCCCTCCCTCTCCGCTTCCATCTAGTGACGTGCGCCCATCTTGCATGGCTCAGTTCAAAAGTCACCTATTTTTCAGGGCAGCATAGATTGAGCTGGTCACTTCTAGAAGCATGCCCCTCTGTTTAAGAACCTAATCTGTTAAAAAAAAAAAAAAAGAACCTAATCTGTTGAGTGGTGGTTTTCTGCACTGTAATTATTTGTCTACTACTAGGCTGTGGATTCCTGTGGGCAGAGACAGTGTCTTTTTCAACTTGATACCTTTTGTTCTGGAGCTTCACATAGAGATTCAGTTCAGATTAATATATAAAATATCATTCTTCACTCCTAAAAAAAATGACTTAAAGTAAATGAGGATGAAGTGCGTATAACGCTAACTAGTTGAATTAACTCTTGTTAGCTTAAGATGATAAAGACAGTGAACTCATAACAAAATTAAATTAAAAATTCAAGCGGAATTATATTTTTCTTACGGTCCCTGAGATGAAACCGTCATGTTTTGTTTTTTTTTTTTCCCTGATACACTATTACATGTCACAATTTTCTGACACCTTAAGAAAATCTGATAATGGAAATTCTCTAGGACGCCACTGAGGTCTCTCTATTTGATACAACGTTTCATTAGAAAAGAGCCGGTTTTTTCCTTATTTCAAGCATAGTATTTCATGGGAGGCAGCATATTTGTGATTATGATCATAGGCTCTGGAGCCAGAATGCCCGAGTTTGAATCCTGTCACTGCCACTTATAAGCTATGTTAACTCTGAGGAGTGATTTTCTCATTTTCTTGGGGCCTGTTTTGTCATCTGTAAAATGGGCCTGGTAGTAACAGCTACTGCAGAGAGGGGTTGTGAGGGTCCAGTGACGAAATGTATCTAGGAACTTGGATCAGTACCTTGCAGGTGACTTACAGTAGATGCTCAATAAACGCGCCCTATTTTTTGGTTGGTGTTTACAAGAGAGGCACCTGGAATCCTGTTAGGAAGGTAAATGAAAAAATCACTGGATGTGCTCATCACAGCACCTGGCACATAGGAAGTGCTTAGTACGTGCTAACGACTACTGTCTTGTTGAAAGTAGTATTGAAATATTTTTACTCTACAATGCGCTTTAAAAATTTACTTTATTGTGAAATATATCATACCTATGGAAGACCGTAAAAGCACTTCTGTAGGTGAAAAACAATAGGGCAAACACCTATATCCTCCCCGCCCCAGACTAAAAGATAAAACACCGCCAGTTCCTGAGAGTTCCCTGCAAGCCTTCTGGACACATTCCCATCCCTCCTCTCAGGAGGCTCCTGCTCTCCTGACCCTTGGATCTCCACGGATTTGCTCTACTTCATCATTTCAGCTCTTATAAACGTATCTCTGACCAACATGCTCCTTGTTTCTATCTTTCAGGAACCTTATATTAATGGATTGTAGATTAAGATGTTCTGTGTCTTGCTTTTTGCATTCAACAGATGCAACTGGGTTGACGCGGACAGCTCTAGTTCATTCAGTTTCACTGCTGCATAGCATTTTATTGTATCAATACCCCGCAGTTTATTTTATTTATTTATTTTCTATTATGGGCATCTGGGCGGTTATTGACTGATTGCTATCACAGGCACTGCTGCCCAGAGCATTCTTAGATGTGAGCCCTGGTGGACACACAAAAGGCTGAAAGGCTCTAGGAAGTTAATCAGGGCGTGGAGTTGCTCAGGTGTAGGGTATGTGAATATTCACATTTACCAGGTAATGGTCAGCTCCTTTCTAAGTAGAGGCACCTGCAAAAATTTTTTTGACAGAAGATTATTGCAGATACATTTTGGGTCCTCACGAAGATCACTCTATGTGTTAGTCAGTCTCTGAGATTTCTCTGGTTTCAGCTGAAAGTCCAAACGCCCCGCTCCTCTTGGTATTCACACCTTTGTGTGGTCCTCTCCCACACCATACTGAGGTTGGTCTGCATGACCAAGAGAATAGAGTAAAAGTGATGATGTGATTAAGTTACACAAGACTGGAGATCTGTTTCGGGCATCCTCTAGCTTCCTGTCTCCTTTGGATCTCTCCCTTTGGGAGAAGCAGCTGTCATGGTGCGAGTGCCTCTATGGAGGGGCCCACAGGTGAGGAATGGAGGCCTCCACCCAACAGCCAGTGGGGAACTGTGGCCTACTGACTGCCATGTTCATGAGCTTAGACGTGAATCTGAGACGGCTGCTCTTTGATAGTCCGGCTCAAACCTCATGGGACACCTTGACCAGAATTGCTCAGCTAGGCTGCACCTGACACACACAGGCTGTGTGACACTATCCGTGTTTGTCTAAGCTAAGTTTGGGGGTAACTTGTGATGCAGCAAATATAACTTACACATATTCTACTAAAGAGGCGGAACCTTTAAGTTTCCTCAAGGAATTTGGGAAATAAAGCAGGATGATAAAACAAACAGGTTGAAGCACTTACAAATCTAGGTGTTATTAAATTAATTGGTCGTGTAAAAAACACCAGAAACCGGGAGGCCAAGGCGAATTTGTCATTCATAACCTATAACAACATGGATCAGGTGTCATGAAACTTTTTCCTTGATTTATAATTATTGAGTCCTTTAGATGTTTGTATAAGTTGCTCTCAATGCAAAACATTCATTATAACATAATAGTAAAATAATAGAAGGCATCTAAATATACAGAAATAAGAAGCATAGCTAAGTAAATATCCACTCGATAGACTATTATAGTCATGAAAAAATTTTGCAAAAAAAAAAAACAAAAACAAACTAATGACGTGCTCCCAACATAACGTGAAGTGAATACAGCAGGATATACAACCAGGATAAAACCCACCTTACGGGGACTTAACAGTAAAAGTGGGCATGTCTCAGCTGGATTACGTGGGATTCTGTTTTCCTCTCTAAACTTTTTCTGGACTTTGTAAGTTGTCTCTAACAAGCATGTGTTATTATTTTATTACTAGGAATTGTATTTAGCACCTGGAAAAATTCACTTTCAGCACTGAAAAGAAACAAAGGCCGTAATTTCTACCTTCAAGTTGGAAAAAAATATTCTATTTAACAGATTCCGACAACAGAGCATCTGCGAAGGTTCTGGTTGCTACTTCAGGTTGGCTTCCATCTATATCACCTTGGTCTTTGGACATAAGCATGGTTCGCTCTCTTGTTATCATTGCTGACGCGTTTTATTCTTCTCACACAAATGAATGTAACCTACCTGTTGTTTTGTTGACATCAGAGGTTCTGGTGAGGGAGGCGGAGGATACGTTTATGGAATCTCTAAAATTTCATGTGATTATAGTTTATATTCTTCTGCTGTGGCTCATGAAGTTGAGAGGAAGAAGAAGGAGGTAGATGAGACATCATGAAGGGGCCACGTGTTGGTGAGGGGCTGCCTGCGACCTTCTTAAATTCAGAAGGTTGTTTATCCAACAACGGCTGCTTCAGTAGGTCGAGTGGGGTCTGTGGTCAAATCCTGAAAAAGGATGCCTCGTGACAATAACTATGAAAAAATACTTATTTTGATATTAAAAATATTTTGATATATTTAAAACATCTCAAAACATTATCTGAATAGACTGAAAATATTTTTACTTTTTAGAATTCTGTTTATAAATGTATTTTTGCCCATTAAAAGAAACTTGGAAGAGTCTTTGAAATATAGGATCTAATTTGAAAGAATTAACCAAAGCCCTGACACTTAGGGAGAACTGCTCCAACATTTGGGTGTGTCTCTTCTCATATTTATATTTTCTTTATGCATTTCCCTTGTATCCTGGGCTTCTAGCCCTTATGCTTTGTCGTTACTGTATCTTCCCATGACGACAGTAGCTATGTCTTTCTGACTAACCATCCTTTTTTCAGTCCTTAGAGTATAGTAGTTACTTACCAAATCGTTGTTGAATGACTAAATTGCTTGGACAATACAAGGAAAAGAGAAGATCCATAAGCAGTAAGAGAAGCTTCAGGATTAGGAAGAAACCTTCATGGCTTCTAGGTTCATCTGAGCCATAGTGCTGAATCGCCTTTGCTTCCCAAAAGAGGGAATCATTTTTGTTTTATCATGCGCAAAACCGATGACAAATATCTCAGGCAATAAGAAAAAAATATTGCCAGTTACAGCAAGCACTGGAAATTTATAATTTGGTGACTTCATAAAGATCTAATCAATCCAACATCACGTTTCCAAGCATTCTTTTATTAAGTGCTCCATTTATAGGGAATCTCGTAGCCAGAATTTATTGTTTGTTTAGATTTTTCCAATGCCCTCATCACTGAGGTCCTTGGTTGCATGTGTGGAAGATTAAGAGATACAATAAACTCAGAAGAAAGGACCAAGCAGCACATACGAAATGCAGGCCAAAGTAAATAAATATGTCACTTTCTAAGTCCTGGAGTTCAGCAAGAATAAAAACAAAGTCTTACATGTAAAAGAAGTAAAATTTTCATAAGGAAGATACTTCGGCTTTAAATTGATCTGACTTTGCCCACGTGAAGCAGCTGTTTGATCTCTAAGCCAGGACTCAGAATTATTTTATATCTTACAATTATGCTTTTGAAAGTACACCCAAGAAAGGAAAAGCAAAACTCCCCAAGGTGTGGATGAAGGACAAGGCATTTGTTTCCAACTCGGGACGAATGACCTTAAAGGTCCTATTGAATCGGCTCTTAGTGGCTGGACGAGAACAACATACAGCTAAATGCAATTCCTCCTAGTGTCAGGTTAAAAGCCAAATTCCCCAGGTTCAAGTCCTGGTTGTGTGACAGGTGACTTGCTCAATCTCCTTGTGCCTCGGTTCTCTCATCTATGGCGTGGGGACAACGATAGTATCCATCTCGTTGTGCAGTGGTGAGGATCTCGGGTTAACTCGCCAAGTTCGGCGAAGAGTGACTGGCAATAAGGGGCATGTGAGTATGAGCTGCCATTACCATTAGACCCTGTAACAAAACACTTACCGACTGTCACGTTTGGTGTCACCTTTTTACTTGACAGGAGGACACCTTGGTCCAGTTCTACGGCTTAAGTTTTTTTGCTCATTCTTTACTTAGGCTCCTCCTTTCCGCCTTTACAGGAACGCTTCCCTCGCTCCCCTGTTGGCCGGATCTGGTCTCTTGACTCCCCACCCTTGAGGTAGGACGCTACAGTGGTGCTAGGGGCGGAAATGGCTCAAGGCTCCTTTGGAAATTCATGTTTCTGCCTTTCCGGACGTTCCAGAATTAGTCATAGCGCTTGAGAAGACCTGCCCCATGCTTTAGAAACCTCTAAGGAAATATGAGCAATCTCTTAACATGCTTTTCTTCGTAAAATGAACCTCTTCAAAAATGTTGTTGGTTTTTTTTCAGAGTAAGGGGGATTGAGCCCCTCGTATTGCTATTATTCCAAAATGGACAATAAAAGAACAATTCTGTGTGGGAAGATCCTTGTTGACATGTCTGTGCACGAAGTAACCGAATATAATCTGTCCTCTCCTGGGAGATCTGACATGAGAATCTAGGTGTCCATCCGACTGCGTCTTCGCCTGCCACCTCCTCCGTGGCCACAGCGCCCAGTAGACGAGGGTGGCGCGTAGGGCAGGAGCTGACGTCCTGGCATTCCACTCGTGACCGCAAACGGTGTTACATGGGCCGATGGCTTCAGTTCCCAAGACTTAGCTGCTCTAGCTACAATATGCCAGCTGTGTAAGCATGCTGGCATCAAAGCGGGGACCTGGTCCAGGTGGCCTTGTGAGGTCCCGCCCAATTCTTAAGTGCTTGCTTCAGTTTACCTACTTTCCTGGGAGGGCATCGTAACCTCTGCTACCAGTCAGAAAATCTCTAACATCCGGCACTCCAACAAAGAAATCTCCCACTGTGGCCTCTCTTCTAGACTATTTACCTTCATCCATGGGATTGGAAAGCCTCTTAAAGAGGAACATTTCTCTCCTCCCACCAAGGCCCTATGTATCTTTCTAAATGCCTCTGGGATCACGGTAACTTCCCTGCATAAAATCTTTCAATTGCTCTTCCTTGCATATGGGGTAATAGAACAGTATTTGCGTGGCGCCCCACAACCCTTCATGGTGGGCCCCGGGGGTCCATGCCCCATGGGTACCCTGGGCTGTGGCCCTAAGAAAAGCTCAGTGTTCCCCTTGTTGGCCCTTTTCTCTCTTCCCCATTCTTTGTCTTTGAATGGATCATTTCCTCTGAAGTTAATGTGCTTCTTTGCTTTCTCTGCTTCCTACACAATAAGCGAGCATCTTGTCCTCTCAGAAGCCTGTCATGAGCCTCCAAGATGGACTGGAGAGCCCTCTCCTCTACCCATCTGACCCTCACTCTTCCCATTGCAGTGTTAGCTGTGCTGTGTTGTGTCTTTTTTTTTTTTTTAAAGATTTTATTTATTTATTCATGTGAGACAGAGAGAGAGACAGAGAGACAGAGAGACAGAGAGACAGAGAGGCAGAGACATGGGCAGAAGGAGAAACAGGCTCCATGCAGGGAGCCTGACGTGGGACTCAATCCCAGGTCTCCAGGATCACGCCCTGGGCTGAAGGCGGTGCTAATCCGCTGAGCCACCCAGGCTGCCCTTTGTGTGTGTGTGTGTGAGTGTGTGTGTCTGTCTGTCTTTTGACGTGTGTGTTGCTCAGAAGCTTTTGAGGACAGGGACTGGATCTTTCATTTTGGCAATTCCAGCACGCAATCCAGAGCCTGGTATATGGTAACAGGGTCAGTACGTGCTTACCAGACAAGTAAATGGATAAAGCCTAAATTTCACAAGATCTCCTGTGTATACTTAGGGATGCCATAAACTTAGACATTATAATTAGGTTGGCATGTGGCTGGTAGAAAACTATTCCCAAAGAACTTAGAGAGGGCAGGCCTAAATCAGACAACAGGCCTGTGACGGTTTATAAGAATTAGGAAGTATTTGAGCTAAGATGCAGAGGCTACTGAACCCCGGGCAGGGCTTCTTCAACAGGTCCTACACCCAAATGAGTCAGTTTTGAAACCGATGAGGTGTAACATTCGATTTTTTGGGCTAAGAAGTTCGTTAAACTACTGCAAGTTGTGGGAGACGAGCTTGTCCGAAAGTGACCCCCAAAGGAGCCGCTATGTATTGAGCACCTGCTATCTGTTGGGCTTTCGTGTTGGATGCTTTAAAATCACAGCCTCATTTAATTCAACCCTCACAACATCTCTATGAAGTAGGTGATCATGGCCTTATTTTGTGAACGAAGAGACTGAGGCTAAGGAGGATTGATCAATGTGCCAAAGGCCATGCTGCTTCCAAGAGACAGCACTGACCGGGCTCCTCCAAAGGCTGGATCAAAGGAGGGACACCTCATTTTTTCTGTACTGAGTGCTGATTTTAAGAAGGTCACAGACAAACGAGACTGCATCCTGAGAGGGGAAGCTGTCGAGGATTCAGAGGTGACAATTAATCACATCTTCATCTTCTCAGATTTCTAAATCAAGCGAGGAATACGAGAAGTCAGACAGAAATCCAGATGTCAGCTTATCCGGGGAAACGTGAGCTGTGGTTAAACAGACATGTGAATCCTGTACCCCCAAACCAAGTGCCACATGCAGCTTCCAGAACCATAAGCCAGCAAGGGGCCTGCCCCCTATGCTCACCACATGTGGGGGGAAAATATCGGACTCTGAAGTCGGGTGGTTTTAAAATAGAAGGTCCTATGTGGACTCAGCCTTGAAGGCTCAGTGAAGCCTCCTGGATTCATCGGTTGGGCCAACCAGGGTGACTCTGCATCTCCTCAGAGAAACATAAAGCCAAATAATCAAGTTCTTGCCCCCTCCCCTGGCCAGAATGCTAAGCGACTTATCAATGTGACGAAAGTGGGGAAAGGACTGGTGACATGGTTGTTTTTTGCATCCACTTGGCCAGGCGATGGTGTCCAGTTGTTTGGTCAAACACCAGTCTAGAGGGTATTTTTTAGATGTAATGAACATTTCAATCAATAGACTTGGAGTAAAGCAGATTACCCTCCCTAACGTTGGTGAGCCTTATCTAATCAGTCGAATGCCTTGAGAGCAAAGATAGGTTTCCTGAAAATCAAATTCTCCTCACGACAGCAACATCAAATCTTACCTGAATTTCCAACCTGCCAGTCTGCCTTAGACTTCAGACTTGCCAGTCTCCGTAACTGTGTGAACCGATTCCTTAAAATTAACCTTTCTCTCAGTCTCTCCCTTTTAACATTGATAAATAAAATCTATATATATAGATCTTAATTCTGTATTATATATAATGATATATATATATGTCATATACAATCTCCCACTGGTTCTGCTTCTCGAGGATTCTGCTAATCTAATACAATTGGAATTGTTGAATCTACATCTGAGGAGTTAGGACAGAGGCCACGAAAGCTGTGTGCATGTTTCTTTGGGTCTCCATTGGACAAGCTATTTGGCTTAGTCAACATATCCCATGAGTGTGGACTCTCTGGAGATCTTTTGAGCATCTGAGATGGTGTAAATAGAATCTAATGACCCTTGTCAGCGGTGGGGTGGAAAAGATGCTCATGTTATAAGGAGGCTGACACAGGTGGCTGGCTGCTGGGGGCTCTTGAACTATTTTGAGAGCAGCAACATTATCTTATACTCCTATTAAATAATTCTGATGCAATTTTTTCCCCATGTTTTAACAGTCATGAGGTTCTTTCATGCCTGTTAATTTGTTGGTTTTCCAATAGGGAAAACAAACACACAACTAGGCATTCTGGAATTGGGTCTAGAGGGTAATAATGGCAAATCAAGAACAACATTACAACCATATTTTTTAAAATTTATTATTATAATCAAAATTTTTATTTATTTATTTGAGAAAGAAAGAGCTCACGTGCGAGAGAGCATAAGCAGGGGTGGGGGGCAGAGGGAGAAGTGGACTCCTCACTGAGCAGGGAGCCCGACTCAGGGCTCGATCCCAGGACCCCGGATGGCAGATGCCCAACCGACTGGGCCACGTGGATGCCCCTCAAATTTCAACTTTAACCCGTATTTCTGTTTTCTTCACAACGAATCGTCCCTATGCATTTTCTTTTTTACGGTAGTCATTTTTTATGACTAGCATATTAGTAATGTCATATTATTACTTGGTTATTTAATTATACATTAAAATGCATAGCTCATAGCATTTTTGACCAGAACTAAGCAAGAAATTAAAATACAAATGAGAAAATAACCTAATTTGTAAATAACATTTCTCTGAAATCAATTATCTTATTTTCATAGGACACACAATTGGAAGTAGAAATCTGTCTGTTAAATTCATCCCAAAGAATAAAAGAATTATTGGAATAAAAAAAAAAAAAGTACCGTCTCTTGAAATGTTAATGAACACCAGCTTTATCATTTCTAAAGAAGATTTTGGGTTTTGCTTTCCTCTTCCAGTGAAGAATTTTCCTGCTTCCCTGGAACACAGGAGGGACACGGGCTTGAACCTGAGATTTGAGACCGTCTAGGTAGCCGCCCTGGAAATTTCAAGATGATGCCATTCCCTCCCCCTCTGGGGCCGTTGCATTTCTGTCAACGTTCTTGGTTTTGTCGCTGTCCACACAGCCACCCCCCGTGCCCAGCACCTCCGCTTCTGCTCTAGAAGGACCAGAGGAGGCTTCTCGGGGCCCCTCTCAGGGCGGAGGTCTCATCGGATGGCAGGGGCTGGGGGTGGGCACAAGCCTCATTCTGGATCTTTCCTGCGGATGCCAACCCAGCAGAGTGGAGACAGGCGTCCTGTCTCTGGAAGGGGCCTCCCGCCTTGCAGCCCCTCCCCGCCTGCTGCCCGGAGCCAGGATTTCTCCCACAGCCAATGGCAGGGGCTGAGCGGGGCTCCTGGGCCACAGCAGCAGCAGCACTTGAAACCTGGTGGAAATGCAAATTCTTACCGCCCCCCCCCCAACCCATGAAGCAGAACCTTTGGGAGCCACCCAGCTATCTATCCCTCAGGCCTGTCCCCCTGCTGGGCCCCCACGTTTGAGCTCTGCTGGGGTGTGGCGCTCGGGCTCCTCACAAAGCCAATATGCAGACATTTGGGGTTTTCAAAATAAGATGGAAATCACCTTTTTAACAGAATAGTTCCTTAGTAAAGGTGGCCCTGGTCACCTAAACAGTGAGAGAGGGGAACCTGGGTGGCTGCATCTGTTAAGGGTCATGCTCTCTGGGTCCTGGGATCGAGCCCCATGCGGGGCTCCCCGCTACCCCTCGCCGGCTTGTGCTCCTCTCTTTCTCTCTCTCATTGTCTCTCTCTTAAATAAAGAAATAAAATCTAAAAAACCCAAAAAGACAGTGTGAGAGAGAGACTTTGTGTGTGTGTGTGTGTGTGTGTGTGTGTGTGTGTGTGTGTTGTTTGGAGACATAAGTGACAACCAGGAAGGCCCAGTTCAGAGATGTTGGAGGCCCCGACTGCAGCGACCCAGGCAGTAGGGCCGGGGCAACGTCTAAGAAGGGTCCTCATCAGTCTGTGGGCCGTAGCTGCCCGGACTGCCTTCATTTGGGATCCCTACAGCTTCATTGAGCAAGGATGGCTCAGCCCGGGGCCTTGGCAGATGGTGGCCTCAGGATGCCAGGCCGTGGGGGCCAGGGGTGCCTGTTCCTGCTTGGCTGGGACTGGGACCCTGGTATACTCCTGCCCCCGCCCCATCAGGAAGGGGCTGGTCTGGGGCGAGAGGCCTGAGTGGGACTCCCACAGCCACTTCCACGGAGCTGTGTATCTTGGGCAAGTCCCGTCCTCTGTGGGCCATCTTGGGTAAGTTGGCCAGATGGGCGCCCGTGCCGGGGAAGGTCGTGATGAGGCCGAGGGCACTGCTCTCATGCTGCCTTCGCCTCCTGTATGCCCTGCGGACTTCAGCAGAGGAGGTCGTTGTACGTAGGCCCTCTCGTCTCCTACCACGGAAGAGGTTCACGAGGTGACTGACTTCTAGGTTGGCTTCCGGCTCCGACAGGCCGGCCTTGGCTCGCTGTCCTGGCTTTGAAGCCCCGTGGTGATAGGTTTTATGCATCGTTTCAAAGGGCTGGAGCCTCCTCTGAAGATTTGTCTTCTGGTGGTGGGCTTAGCAACTCGAATCCTTTTTTCTTAATCTATTTTCTTTTACAAAGAACAAATGCCCCCAAGTACAATTTGCACCCAGATTACTAGACTCTCAACTTAAACGTTACCAAAAGCTATAATTTAGAAATTCTTTTATCTCTCCCAAGCTAATAGCAGTTTTGCATGTCTTTATATTGTTTTCATCTGTTTCCTCAGACTCCCTCCCCTTCGGTTATTGTCTCTGGAATATGTGCGGGCTTGTTGAATTTTAGTGCTGAATTTGGGATATGGAAAAGATTACTCTTAATTATATTACTTATTTATTGAAACGTAATAATGTTTATACGGACCTTCTGTGCTACAGAAGCAGTGTGCTCTTTTTGTGAGGACGTTGCCGGAAGGTTGCCGAGGCGAGGATGCGAATCCAGTAGGGTCTGAATCTAAAGCAATCCTGGAATGAGCTCCCCTTCGGGACCTGCAGACCTGCTAACTCCCTTCAGCGGGAGGCGTGCACCTGGCCTGGTAGCCAGCCAGTCGGGTTCTGCGTTCCCCTGACTCCGTGAGCTGGCGTGTGCCCCTTCTCAAGCAATCACCACGGGGCCTAACTGGGACCTCCCTCCCAGGGACGTTAATGCACGTCGGACTGGGGTGAGTGGACGGAGCCTTCTCCCTCTTGTTGGCCTAGTGCTTACCATCCTGACTCTTGGACTGTAGCAGGTCAAACCACAACCCTGGCGGCTCTGAGCAGAAGAGAGAAGGCCAGTAAAGACTAGAAAATAAACCCTTGTTGGGGAAGAAAAAAAAGGAAAGAAAGAAAGAAAGAAAGAAAGAAAGAAAGAAAGAAAGAAGAAAGAAAGAGAAGGAGAAAGAAGAAGAAAGAAGGAGAAAGAAGAAAGAAGGAAGAAGAAGAAGAAAGGAAGAAGAAGAAGAAAGAAGAAAGGAGGGGGAAGAAAGGAGGGGGAAGGGGGGAAGGAGGAGGAAGGAGGAGGAGGAGGAGGAAGAAAGAAGAAGAAGAAGAAGAAGAAGAAGAAGAAGAAGAAGAAGAAGAAGAAAAGAGGAGGAGGAAGGAGAAGGTAGGAGGAGAGGAGATAGGAGGAGGAGGAGGAGGAGGAAGAAGAAGAAGAAGAAGAAGAAGAAGAAGAAGAAGAAGAAGAAGAAGAAAGAAGAAGAAGAAGGAGGAGGAGGAGAAGAAGAAGGAGAAGGAGAAGGAGAAGAAGAAGAAGGAGGAAGAAGGAGGAAGGAGGAAGGAGGAGGAAGGAGGAGGAGGAGGAAGAAAGAAGAAGAAGAAGAAGAAGAAGAAGAAGAAGAAGAAGAAGAAGAAGAAGAAGAAGGAGAAGAAGGAGAAGAAGAAGAAGAAAGGAGGAGGAAGGAGGAAGAAGGAGGAAGGAGGAGGAAGGAGGAGGAGGAGGAAGAAGAAGAAGAAGAGGAAGAAGAGGAGGAGGAGGAGGGGGAGGAAATTCTATGTCATCGAATGTTCCACTTTGCCAATAGAATCATGGAGCTTGACTTCCTCCCGGTTGCTCTGGGCCCGCTGGCAAGGCGGGAGGCCGACTCCCACCGAGGCTCCCCGTCCCTGGGGCGAGAGCTTCGCGGGTCCTCGGCTACTTCTCCCACCGTGCAGCTCCCTCTCCCTTTGAGGCTGACAACCCCCTTTGCAATTCTCTTTGAATGTTCCAGGGCTTTTTCGCTTTTTCGCATAATTGCTGTCGTGCCTGCCAAGTGCCTGAGATGGTCCCCTCCCTGGCTTTCCCGTAAACACTTCCCTCACTCCGGGAGAAGCTTGTGGCTCCACAGGAGCACCCTCTCCTCTCCGCGGCTCTCTGCTTGGCTCTCTCCTTCCGTTCTCAGACTTCCATGTCCTGCTCCCTCGGGGTTGATGTAATTGTTCTAAGACGAATCCTCTCTAAGGGGAGCCCGCAATCTCTCCTATAAATCTCTGCCATTTGCACTCCTAATTGGATTTCTGGTTTCTGCTCTTCCACCCCCCCACCAAAAAAAAACAACAAGAAAAAAACAAAACCACGATATACTGTGATGTTTTAGAACTGTGACGGGTGGTTGGCCTGGTGCGACTTTGCGGAAAAACGAGAGCGGTTGGCAATTGTCGCCTCCCAACCAAAATGCTGCTGCGGATCCTGCACACTGGAGGTTGCCGAGCAAAGGGGTGAGAGGCACGTTTATAGAATATTCCCGCCAGTGGTCGTGGCCACGAGGCAATGAAGTTCACGGGCTTTGTTAAATGGGTCATTTAATGAAAATAAAGTGGATTAAAATAACTCGTAAATCAGGGTCAGGGTGTCAGAATGACCTCACCAAGGATAGGATGACAGACACATTGAAAATGAAAATGTCAAAAAGAAAAAGAAAAAGAAAATGCCAGGGCTGTGTGGACCACCTGCCCGTGTTCTGTTGAGTGCCACCACCTGTCCCCGCTCGGAGCCTGCCCTTTGCAGCGGGGTCCACCTCCCCGGGCCTGCCTCCATCTGGCTGGCCTACGGAGCCTGCCGGCAGCTGCAGCCCCAGGCGGGAGCGGCAGGACACTCGGGGCCACCTCTCGAATCCTTTCCTGGCTCTGTCCTCCCTCTGGGACTTTGGCCGGGTCATCGCAGCCCCTGATTTCCACGTGGGAACCGCGGTCACTGTAGCGGCGGGCCACTTTTTTTCTGGTCCACACTTGACAGAAGGTGTTGCTCCTCCCAATCTGACGTTCCCCCTCTAGGCCTTCTTGCTGGGTTTCCCACCGAGCTCTTCGTTCCGTGAAATACAAGCCAGTGAGTATTTTCCCAACGTGTGAGCAAACTGGGACGTGGACTTGGGATCCGCGGCCTGTTGCTGCAGGAGGCCTGTTCTGGAAGCCTCGGGAGGGTGAGTGCCTAGTCTTTGGAGCCCATTCTCTTGTGTTGCGATTCTAGCATAAGGACATCTAGCTACCACCTTGGATCGTTCCTGCAGGGTGGGCCTCGTTTTCTTTCTTAGGGTGCCCCAGGCTTGGGCCTGTGTGCTCGCCTATGGAAGGTAAGCGGACGGCACTGAGGCCGCTGGACTTTTATACGGACTGTTGTCCCGCACCACCTGGTCGTCACGCAGCTTCCGCTCTGCTAACCCAGCTGTGGTGCTAGCTCTTCCTGAGGTGGTGTCGGAGGGAAGGCGCCGTCTGGGGGGCTGCAAGGCCGCAGCCTCCAGGCCCGCCCAGGATGCCCCGGCCTCCGCAGCGGGCCTCCGTCGGCCGCACCTGCCTCCGGGCCCTCAGCACCCAAGTACACTTGGCGAAGGCAGCGCAGTGTGAGTCTGTTTCACCAGAAAATAAATCTTTGTTTCAAAGCATGGTGTTCCATGCCTCCTGTGTTACTCTAAATGCATGCTCGCTGGGCTTCCACGGGCCCTTCAAATAATTCCTTCCAGACCCTTCCTTTCCACTTGCTAAGAAGGCTCCTTCCTGTCTCCCTTGACATCTCTTTCCTAAGCTCTTTTCACACTTACAGGAAACCCTCCCTTCCCGCGGGGGTGGGGGTGGGGGGGAAGGCTCCGGTAGGACAAAGGGCAGGCAAGGGACTGGGAATTTTCGGGTTCCAGGGATAACCACTCGCTCCCTGTGGAAACCCTTCCCTGGGCCTTTCACGGAAGACGGGAGGCACGGAAGGCGCGTTCCCCACAGAGGCCCTGGGAGGGTGACTTGGAATAAGACACATGTCGAAGTTGATTTTGAATATTTTCACGTGTGCGTTTGCTACACAAACGCTTTTGCTTGTTGTGTTGATTTTAATTTTAATTTTGATAGGATATCCCAATTCAAGCGAAGAATATGTAACTCGTTTGCCGCTTAAATTTAAATGATTGATTCCCCAAACATGTATTTACTTTCTTCCCACACTGATCGTTGTTATCGGGCCAGATTTTGACCTTTTTTCACCCAAGGAATTTAGAGTCGGAAATAAAAGGAAAAATGATAAGGAAGAGACTCAAGTGTAGTTCAAGCCCCAAAGTATGCTAATTAACACATCTGTTTGCCTTTGGAACATCTGGGACAACAACTATGTACTAATTCTCCTAAAAATGATTTATTTAAACATTTGTGGAAGATTCAGGTGTGTGGTTTTAATTGCACAATTAATTAATTATTGGTGAGGTCCTTTTATTCCTTCCTAGTAATCAACATAATAAAACACTGCAGTGTAAATCATGGCAGAAAGGAATTAATAAATATAACTACCGTTTTCATTTTTATTCTGAAAGTCTGTTTAAACAATTTATTTTTGATGTTTCTCTTCCTTTTTTTCCTCCCTCCCTCCCAATTTTTCTTCTTTTCTTCCTTGCTTTGGTTTCTATAAACAAAAGACAATAGTGAGAACAATGTTATATAGAAGAATTTAATCCAAAAGTATTTAAGCTATGAAAAGAAGAAGACAAAGGGATGGGTGCCAGTGGTGAATCTGAGCTCTATGACTGAATCAGTTAAACAGGGAAAAAAAAAAAAAAGGATGCTTATGTATTGTACATATGTGATATATAGGCGTATATGCATATATTTGGTTGTTTATAAATCACCCGGCACAGTCACAGCCAAAGAAGGTTTCATTCCTTTCTGACATTTTGCTGTTAGAAATGTGATTCTGTTACTAATTATTCCTTATCTTTTAGATCAGGTGTTTTCTTCTCGATTTTTTTGCCACACTTTGAATGAACTGATCAGTTTTCAATAAAATGTGAGCTTGATGCTCATATAACCTGGCCGGTAGTAAATACTGTCACCCAAAAAGAACTTTTTGAAAATCACATCTACCCATCTTCCAATGCACCTGGCACTTCAGTGTCCTCCATTAGTCTCTCACTTGGGGAAAAACTTCAAAGGTTTCTGGTAGGATGCAAATCTGTTGGAAAAAGCATATCATGAAAACATATTTACCCATTATTAGTTTAACTTGAGTGAGCATCTAGCAGCAAAAGAGTGGGATGCAGATCCAGTGAGTATGAGACTACAGGAAGCTCGGCGGTAGAGACCTGGCTGCCAGTTGGACCCAGTTCCTTTACCTTGGGTGAGGACGGGGTTTCAGTCCAGGGCGCTGTGTATCTTTGTGACAGGAGGGTTCTGGTAGGATAAGGCACGAGAGAAAAGCCTCCCCTTCACAATGTTGCTTAGAGTGAGGGTACACCGGATAAACACGTTTATTTGAGTTGAGGCTAGAGGAGGTATGTACTTGTAAGCAAGAGCTTTTTGGAGCTTCCAATTGTACCTCCCTTGCCGATTAAGTGCATAACCTGGACTGTTAATTAACATTTCTTTTTTTTAAAATGTATTTATTTATTCATGGGAGACACACACACACAGAGGCAGAGACACAGGCAGAGGGAGAAGCAGACTCCACGCAGAGAGCCCAACGTGGGACTTGATCCCGGGTCTCCAGGATCACACCCTGGGCCAAAGGCAGACGCTTAACTGCTGAGCCACCCAGGCGTCCCGTTATTTAACATTCCCGAGGCTGTTTTCCCATCTGCCAGGTGAGCATGGCAGTGTCCATTTTGATGGGTTGCCAGGAGGACTAAAGGGGGGTAATGCTTGTACAGTACTTAGCACAGTACCTGGCCCATATTCAAGAAACATCAATAGACTGTGTATTTACATGAGTATCTATATTGATATCTAAGCTCCTGCCTCTTAAGAGGCCCTAAATTGCATGTAACAGAAAATTATGATTCAAACTTAACCATAAAGACTTCGACCATAAAGGGAGTTATTGGCCGACATAAATAGAAAGCAAAGTTGGGCAAGCCTTCAGGTTGGATTGTTTCAGTAGTTTAGTAATATCACCGAGGTCTCCTGAACTGTCCTCCCCTCCATCCTTCCTTTCTGGTGTTAGCGTTATCCTGAGGCTGGCATTTCTTTTAGGTTGGCAGATGGCCACAAACACTTTCTGGGTTTACATGTTTCCCCTTCTAGGAAGGCCTATCAAAAGAGTGAGGAATCTCTTTTCCAGAGCTTTCTGTGTCTTCATGATCCAACTCGGTCTATACCCATCCCAGACCTGAAAACTATAACCGGGGGAAGGGATTATATCGGCGAGATTGGGCCTGAATCACATTTAGGCCTTGATGTCAGCTTCCCCCCAAACATAGAAGGTGTATAAGGGGTGATGTGGATATCCAAGTAAGGGGGCATGGAGGGGAGCAACAACGGTGTTCACCAGTGTTGACTACTTTGAAAATGCTACCAGTAAAGCTAATGACTGGAGAACGTGTCCTCCCCTGTAGACCATTTTGGAGAAGGTAGGAGGTCTCCGAGGTTATTTAGACTTTGAGAAGCCTCATTATCACAGATCTTGATAAGAGCAGAACCCAGTGTCCTAATGTTACATTGGATCTCTTCCCAGCACACAATCCTACCTCATTAGGTCTTCCTGCAGTGTCATCTTCTAATTTTACATTCATTTCAGCATTGTTTACAGTGTCAAATCTCTAGAGGCAACTTAAATGCCCATTAAAGGGGAAATGGAAAAATACATTATATTTGTAAAATTTAATACAATGATGTAGACCCACATGTGATGGGAAGTTTTATAGAAATACTCACCCAGCTACCATTTCAAGGAAAGCTTTGATCAGAGGAACATGGTATCACGCCCCTACTTGTGTGTGTGGGTGTGTGTGTGCTCGTGTGTGAGTGTGCTTATATATATATGTTTAAAAATTTCTTTAAGAATACTAAGGAACTAGACAATGGTTGCCATGGGTGGGAATGGAAACTGGGGATCTGATTGAGATAAAAATGTTTTCATTAATTGACTTTTCACTAATCGATTATTAAAAAATACAACTCGAGAAGGACTCAGTCTCCTTGGTTTCAGAATTTAGATATCACTTTAGGGTCTATGTTTTTTTTTTTTTTTATCATGGTGATTTTAGGTACACCACTTCATTTCTCTGAACCCTAGTTTCCTCTTCTGACAAATGAAGATAATGGGTTTATCACACAAGATTTTCATGCAGGTTAACTGAAAAAAGTTATTTGAAATTGATTTTTAAACTCTCATGGGCCATCCAAGGGCTAGTGCTTACCATGTTGCATTTTTCTTGATGATCATTTCCTTCTGCTCTCCATCCCACTGCTTCGAGGATGATGCCTATGGCAGCCGAGGGTAATTTCTGGCCAGCCAGGAGCACTGGCTGAGAAGAGAGATTGGGGAATTCAGGGAAAGTCTATTTGGAGTCTATCAAACTCCCCCTCACCAGCCCCCCGACTTGATAAGCATTTTAATGACACATAACTGGACCCAGTTTTCCTGGCTCCCTGCTTGTTCTTCATCTGTCCAGAAAAGACAGAGGAGTTTAACTCCACTTCAGTTCATTTATTTGTTC
The DNA here is from genome assembly GCF_018345385.1 of Vulpes lagopus. Taxonomy (NCBI): domain Eukaryota; kingdom Metazoa; phylum Chordata; class Mammalia; order Carnivora; family Canidae; genus Vulpes; species Vulpes lagopus. The sequence continues at coordinate 50,069,212 of NC_054828.1, forward strand.
AACCAGTAGTTATCGAGCACTGATTGTGTGCGAAGCACTAGGTTGGGTGCTCAAGGCAATTCGCTTATCCCCTGGACTTTAGGGTAGAGCAGACTTGACAAATATTTGTTAATGAACTATTGTGCATAGTAATAAGCATTTATTTTGAATAAAAGATGACCAGAAACTCTTACTTCCAGTGACTTCTAGGGTTGCAGTTAGAAGAATATCCATGAATGCCAGTTTCTGGGTCTTCATTGCTAACGTGAAAACAAGCGCCTTCTAGCTCAGGGTTTGTATACACCGCACACTCATCCTGCACGTATTCTGAGATGCGTCCACGGTTAAGGGGCGAGTAGGAGAACAGACATGGGGGTTTTTCAAGGATCGCCTCATGCCTTCGAATCTGCGTCTGTAAGTTTGATCTGATCATTGCCTCTCCAGGTGGAGAGCTGTGAACGTTCCCAAGAGAAGCAGAACAAGCAGAGACCACGCAGAGACAAGAAAAACATCTCTTCAGGACTCAGCATCGCTGATGAGAATCTGGGAGGAGCCACAGGCCATGAATCCCCTTTGGATCTTCTTTCCTAAGAAGATGTGACTCTTGTGCAGCAACTGCCTTCCCTGCCCAACTGTCCCCCACGCGACCTCCCCCATGCGCTTTCCTACCCACCATGGAACGTCCCTATCAGAGAGCTTGAATTCAAATAATTTAGGTCTGAAAAAGAAACCCCGTGTTAGAATGCAGGCATCGCTGACAATTAGCCAGAATTCCGAGGAGAAAAAAAGGGAGGCCCGGCAAGGTAAACGCGTGTGTGTTTATATAGCGTGTGATGGGTTTTGAAGTTTTCCCCAAGGAGAAAGGCCTTCTCTCCTACTTCAAAAGCCATTTTCATGTTTTTGAAATTACTAGAAATTATGGGCTAAACCCCCTTCACACGTAATTTATTTCACCCCGTATCTCATATTTTGTGATAACATGCAAATACCATATGTCGCACTTTCCCTTTATGGGTGGAGGAGGGAAGGAGGGACGATTGGCTGAATTATCACTAGGCCCTGCAAAACCTTCCAGTGAAATCCGCATCCACCACAGTGACGTTTACCGGTTATGGCAGGGTTGATCAAGTGCAGATTTTCCTGCTGCTGGAGCTAAATTGCAAGCTGCTCATAATGCCATCAGATGCTGCTGGGGTTTCAGCCCATGAGGACTTTGAGGGCGCTGCTCCCTCTCTCTGTTTTCTGTCGCAGCAGAGCCCCCCACGCCTGGGCCGCGCTCTGCCCTGTTGGAACCAGGAGCCTGCAATATGCACGGCTCCCCCTCACCTTATGGGATCCCAGTATCCAAAGGAGCGCCCCTAATGCGTTCCCAGAGCCTTCCTTTTTGTTTTCCCTAACAGTACTTATTTCCTTAAATGAAACAGTCAATAGTTAGGAGTACATGTTATTCATAAGACTGACAGAGGGAAGGAAAAAACAAAAGTCAAAAAATCCACCCATCTTGTATTCTCCTCTTCTATCTCCTCGGAGGCAAAATGCTTTATGCTGGGCCGACTGAGTCAAAAACACAAAGCTATGACTCAACGTGTAGCTGCTTCAACCATTTCTTTACCAACAATGGTGAAAAGATGTGATTTTACAAGCAAATAGGAAGAAAAAGCTTGAACACACCCTGGGAGCGTGTTTAAGAAGTTGATTTATGTTTCATGCTGAGTCTTACACCTGCAGTTCAAGTAAAATCCAACTTGGCTGCCCCAAAGAGTCTGGTTTATTAGGTATCAAGGAGTCGCAAGAAGCCATGTAATTAAAACCGTAATTAACTGGAAAAGGAAAGTGCCACCTGAGTTTTGAGAGGCTGTCAATTTTATTTCCATTACAGCTCTCCTGGCTCTCCTCTCGGACTCCCCCAAACCCACCCCTTTTGCTTGATAAGAAAACAATATGTAAACATGCCCACTACCTACCTCTCTATGTGTTTTTAAATACATTAAAACATGTACGTATGGCTCCTTCTTCTGGAAAAAGTCACAAGAACTTCAGGTTTCCTAGATCAACTTCTCCACCAGAGAAATGTTCCAGAAGTGTGTTACCCAATACTGTAGGCCCTAGGTAGCTCCTGAGCGCTCGGACTGTGCCTAGGCTGAAGTAAGAAGTGCCATAAATGTCAAGTGCCCATCAGAGCTTGAAGACAAAGTGCGAGGGGAGAACGTAGGATCTCAATGCTGCTTTTAATATTGATCGCTTGTTGAACCACATTCTTTCAGACAGATATACTCGGTTGTGCAAAACATGACGGCGTTAATGTCACCTATTGCTTTTTGCTTTTTTTTTTTTTTTTTTTTTTTGAGAGTGGCCATGTAAGAAATTCAGAGTCACAGACATGGCTCAGGCTATTTCTATCAGACCGCGCTGTCCTGGAGGTTGGGTCCTGTGTTTCTCGCTCAAGTGTAAAAGAATGCCCTGGAAACATGTCTTCTTGCCCTTCCTGCCATCCCTATGGCTGCACAGGGCTGAGTGAGGAGGACAAAGGGGCGTGCGTGGTGGCAGCGTTCAACGGTGCCAGAACACGTGTTTGTGATTGCCAGATTGTTCGACTCAATTTCTCAATAAAGAGCTCGAAGGGAGATGTCTGAGCAGCACAAACAGAGCATCAAAGGTCCTCCCTTCTCTGGCCGCCCCTTGGCCTACGGAGGTCTGAACGCGCTATGAAGTATGTTAGCACCACAGCAAGAAGTGCTGGGGACCCCCGATGAAGGTAGTGAAAACGAGTTCAAAACCAACACGTGTGCCTTAATTTGTGAATTAAAGTGCTGATAAAACAATCTTTTGAAAAAGGTCAATCCACTTACATTAGACTCTGTAAACATCCGTCTCACGTTATTACACCGTCTTTCGGAACCGGATCCTTGGAGGGTAGTAAAGAGGATTTGTAACAAAGACACAATTATATCATCGTTTTGAAGGTGGCTGGGGACAGATGCTTTTTGGCAGTCTGTAGCAGAACCAGGCACAAAATTTTAAGTGTCTTGGCCTTCCTTTTTTCCCTGTTTAATCATCTTTGGAGTGGGGGGGTGGTCAGCAGAGAGGGACGGCGTGGACACGTTCAGGAAGGAAAACGGCATCTCATTTCCCTGTTAACAGTTTAGTATTGACAAAGCTCTTGATGAAAATTTGCCCAAGGAAGGGAAGAGGCAGACGCTGCCTTTCTTGGGGTCACAGGGGAGCAAACGCGTCCTCGCAGCCTGCCTCTTCCCAGTTGCGTATTTTTAAGTCGCATTTGTTGCAAGGTAAGGGTCTCCGTAATCTTCCAGTTCAGCACAGAAATGTGTTGGCACGTAATTTTGGGAAGTGAGCCTGAGGTACCCAGAGCAGATGACACACGGGGCTTAGGTCCTGATTCAGCTACAAGTCAGCGGGGCACCCCAGGACCATCTGCGTTCTATAAATTACAGTAATGCCGGCACATGCAGCCTGTAAATCACTGGCGAACAGGCGTCACCTTGTGACACACGACATGAACCCTGTTGTATATTCCAATAAACTCCCATAAACCATCTGATCTAAACTCCGGCTTGTATTTCTTCAAGGGTTGGAATACTCAGACTTTTCCTTGCCGCCTGATTCCCCTTCAACGTGAGAGGTGAGTCCACCCAGCATGTTCCCTTCCCTTTCCCCGAAACTAGGCATTTTGCTTTGCTTTTCTTTTTTTTCCCAAGTCCAGAATCTTACTTAGTGGCTGACATGTGCAATTTGGTGAACTTTAAAGGACCGATCTTTTCTCCCCCCCGCTTCGCCTTCTTTAATAAACTTGTTTCTTTCAACACGACTGTGAATGTCAAAGTCTTGTGGTTACGACACAAGGAAAATACGATTTATAAACAGCAAATTAATGGCCAAATTGTCAGTAACCTACTTCACTGAATATAAATAAACGTGTATCCTAAAGGGTCATGTTGTTAATGTGGCTTTGCTGGGTTTCTGGCAACCTACACAGCTGCCTTCTACAATAGTTTTTTTGTGTGCAGAAGTATGAGGAGGAGGAAGGAAAATCAGAGTGGAGATAGCATTCAATTACATTTATGGCTCATCCATTAATGTCTCCAAGCAATAGTGTTTGCTTGGAACACAGTGTTACCCTGGTCGTGGAGCTCTTCCTTCATCTTTGAAAATCTATGAAAAAAAATCTATTTTCATCTATGAATATATCCCTTCTGAGGAGTCTCTTCTTATGGCCCCTCACACCTGTCGGGCTGGCCTACAGTTGCAGAGGTGACGGAGAAAACCCAACCCTGAGTCCTCTCAAGATGCTCAGCTTTGCCTCTATTAGGAAAGATGGTAATTTTTTTTAAAGCAGTAATGACAAGAAAATCTAAATTTTCAGTTTTCCATATAAGTGTATGTTGTCTCTTAAGAAAGTTCTTCCAGTTCAGGATCTTTGTTTTTTGTTTGTTTGTTTGTTTTTTTAAGATTTTATTTATTTATTCATGAGACACAGAGAGAGAGAGAGAGAGAGAGAGAGAGAGAGAGGCAGAGACACAGGCAGAGGGAGAAGCAGGCTCCCTGAGGGGAGCCTGACATGGGACTCGATCCAGGACCCTGGAATCACGACCTGAGCCAAAGGCAGACACTTAATCGCTGAGCCACCCAGGCGCCCCTAGTTCAGGACCTTTGATGCAACATTCAAGTATTTACTGAATATCACTTTTCATAGAAGTACAGGTATAAACCAAAGGGATAGATCATTACTAATCTGTGTAGGATTTAAACAAAACATACAATAATTCAAAAATTTCAGTAGCTTCTTAAGGACCTAAAGGGTGAGATAATCAAGACTTAATTTTACTGGTCTGACATATCCTACTCGAATTGAGCTGTAAGTTAGGTTAAATTTCCATGTCCATTGTCTGAAAAATGCTTTAACCATTATTTTATATACCTTCAAGGCTACACAAAGAAAGTGCAGTGCTATTTTTATTTATGGTTGATTCAAGGTTTGTAAAGGATTCACGTACTCAATGAAAATTAGATGAATTGCTCTAAAGTTATGGGGAGTTCTTTGGGATATAAACATACTGAATGTGCATAAAGTTTAAATGTTCAGGTTCTGCTGAGAAAGTGCCCCTGAAGCCGAACATAATTGCCTTGGTGGAAAAGAGGTAAAACTAAATTTTGCTAAGACACACAGCGCCACTACTGTGAATTCAAAAGTACAACTTTAAGGAACTTCTAAATACATAGAAACATTCTTTAATTAATGCAGTTTATCCTGTAATCTTGGGGATTTATTGATATTGGCAGAAACATTTGCAAATAACTTAGAAAATTTCATGACATATTATGCATCTCAAAGGATTTCATTCAGTTTTTTTTTTATTTTTTCCCTGCAATCAATAATTCCTTTCAAAACTTTTAATATGCTAAGACAGAGTATGGTTAAAAGATTGTTGGAAATTCGCAAAAGAAGGATTTATGAAAATAAATATGAACAAAGATGAACTTTGTAGCGTTATGTTATTTTCTTTCATTGACATAATTTTTGAACAAGTTCTGCCTCTGTTTTCCATTACACCTACATAGCTCTCATTTTTATTCAACATCAAGATATTACTGTGGGTGCATCAAATCAGAGTTTGGGTTCTTTGAACCTATCACACTATTTTATTTCCAAATATCTGGGGTTTGATAAAACCCCAAATGCATACTAGAAGCACTTTTTCCATTAATTATTAAACCCATGTGCATTTTGAGGAAAATTTGATCCATATGGGTTCTGGTTCATTTATGCTTTACTCATCAAAATACTTTTTCTTAAAGTCCATGTCCAAGAAATCTTTTGAGCCCCGTTAAGTTTTTTGAGGTTTGCCAAGAACAAACAAAGTTGAACACCAAAAGATTCAAGTCGGTTTGTAACCCTATACCTATGGAGCATTAGCGGGTTCTAAACTTGGAGTGAACACATGCTCTCATCCCTAATAGGTAGTTGGATGTACCTCCAGAGGGAAGCTGGAGGACTGGTACAGAAAGCAAAAGTTAGACGTACGTCAACACAGGCACCAGATAATCCCAGAACGCATCCTAATTCATTAAAAATTTACTTTGCGTAATTTTTGGTTCACATATGCACAGATGTTCCATGGAATTTGAGCTGGGAAGGGTAAGAGGCATCATCCCAAGAAGGTAACAGAAAAATGTGTTATTATCTAAAATGTGAAACCTGAGTATGTGGATAACAATTCCTAAATCATGAGACTTGCTTAAAAACAAGTAATTATGGAGAACACGCAATCACCTTTTCGTAGGGAAAATGGGAATGTGGCCCACGATGCTTTGTTTTTATATTTTTCTTCCTTTTCAAGTGTCTACTTTGGAGGTGGGTTTTTTGTTGGTTTGTTCGTTCGTTTTGTCGTCATTTGTATATTTTGTCTTTTGCCCTTTTTCTCTCCTGCAACCAACAGGCCAAGTTAAACTGAAGCCATGAGTAAAGGTAGATTGCATTTCAAGGCACCAGTCTTTGATTAAACTGGATTGTTAAACTCAAAAATCCAAAAATCCAGAAAAGGACGGTCAAAAGAGGAATATAAGTAAAATAATATACTATTTCAAGATGTCAGGGAAAAGAAAATCTAAGGCTTGGCGTTCTGTTTTAAAATGTTTTTATCTTCTAGGCCTGGGTGGCTCCGTGGTTAAGCGTCTGCCTTTGGCTCTGGTCATGATCTCAGGGTCCTGGAATCCAGCCCTGTGTCGGGCTCCCTGCTCAGTGAGGAGTCCCCTTCTCCCTCTCCCTCTGTCCCTACACCCCTGCCTGTGCCCTCTCTCTCTCAAATAAATAAATAAAATCTTTAAAAAAAAAAGTCCTTATCTTCTAGAGATTCCTACCGAAATATGTGTAGATGACATGACATGATTTTCTTCAGAATTCCGTGAGAGATAAAGATAGATGGAGATATAATAGAGCAAGATAATTGTCGGTGCTGGGTGCTGGGCAGACTGATGTTCCTTGCCGCATTCTGTTGCCGGTATTCACGCACTGGGCATCCCCATGCCTACCGTACCTGCTTCGGGTCCCCCTTAGCTATTGCAGTAGTAATCCTGGGAGCAGTACCTGGCCTTAGTGCACCATGCATCCCTCCCGCCACAGACAGCATCTGCAGAAACCTGGCATGCCATTCGGGTGCATGAACAACTTTGAAACAAGTGTGAGAAAATGAACACTCCTTAGGACAATTCTGTATTACTGGGGGACAGAAGTGCCCAACGATTCCGAGGTGCATCTTACATGGAGACTCAGAGGGTTCCGGGTGGAACCCCCAGTGTGATCAGTTTGATAATATACCCTTGACGGGTCTTTCCTTCTTCTTTGTTATACTTTTTTTGGGACTCTTTCTCTTGTTCCTTAAGATTACTTCCTTAAGGAAACTACCCGCATCAAATCCTTACAGTAATTTCTAAACATACGTGGTCTTATAGCCTGAGTCCTTATCTCTCAGGCTAAAGCTACTGATGTTTGAAATTTTCAATAGCCAAACTGTGGAAGGAGCGTCGGTGTCCATCGAAAGATGAATGGATAAAGAGGATGTGGTGTATGTATACAATGGAATATTCCTCAGCCATTAGAAACAACAAATACCCACCATGTGCTTCAACGTGGATGGAACTGGAGGGTATGATGCTGAGTGAAGTAAGTCAATCGGAGAAGGACAAACATTATATGATCTCATTCGTTTGGGGAATATAAATAATAGTGAAAGGGAATAGAAGGGAAGGGAGAAGAAATGGGTAGGAAATATCAGAAAGGGAGACAGAACATGAAGACTCCTAACTCTGGGAAATGAACTAGGGGTGGTGGAAGGGGAGGAGGGTGGGGGGTGGGGGTGAATGGGTGACGGGCGCTGAGGGGGGCACGTGACGGGATGAGCACTGGGTGTTATTCTGTATGTTGGCAAATTGAACACCAATAAAAAAATAAATTTATTATTTAAAAAAAAGAAATTTTCCATAATAAAAAAAGGTTTGAAAAGGTCTTTACACTCCTTCTCTCTATATAATAAAATCTAAAGTTTATTTAAAAAGGCATAAATAGGCTCTTCTTTAACAGTTGGAATCTTGTATCATTACTGTTTTGAGATTTAAAGGCTTTTATTGATTATTCAGCCATAATTCTGTTACAGAAATATACATATAAATTGAAGCTCTATTATTGTATTTTTTTTTATTATTGTCTTTTCAAATGTCCTATAACCATAGGGTTTGAAGCATTAAAATATTCTGCATTGAGTTAATATTACAAATACCTATAGCACTCAATTGATCAAAAATAATTAAAATATATTTCCAAGTTTAAAATATTATTAAAGGGTAAAATTTCTTGGAAACATATCTCTGAAAGAAATAGCTTTTTCCTAATTAGTTCGCATAGTATAGAATATTATTTTAGAATGAGGAAGATTTCGGCATCAATTTTATTCCTACTTTTCATGGTTATGGATGTAAATTCTGACAAAACGTATTCACTTAAATAAGTGGGCGCATATAGAAAGAATTCTTGTAATCGTGTCCACTCAGTTCCTTGAAATTATCCTGAATTATGTTAAAAATCATATTGTAATTTATCTTCAAAATCATTTTTATCCAACAGCTTGATTAGTTGTCCCTGCAATTTCCTTGATAGCAAAAAAATTGGAGATAACTTTTTCACAAAAGGACTTGTGAGGGTCATTCACCAATATCTCGAATCACTCATCTGTTTGGCCACGTACCCCGGGGAATATACCATAAAAGAACAGAATGAGTGGGAGAGATGCCATTCTTTTATAAAGTTAAGAGAGAAGCAGTTTTGAAAGGGATGCTTGTTTATTTTTTGTCATACCCATTTTTATTTAAGTTGAGATATAATTCATATACCATAAAATTCACCCTTTTAAAGTGGGTGGGTTCAGTGGGTTTTAGTCAATTCACAGTTTCACAGCCATTATCACTCTATAATTTCATAATATTTTCATCACTCCCAGAAGAAACTCTGTAACCATTAGCAGCCACACCCATTCCCCCTCTACCAAACCCCCCAAAAGCCATTAATCTACTTTCTGCCTGGATGAGCTGCTTATTTTAGCCATTTCATGTAAGTGGACTCATACAATATGTGGTTTCTTGCGTCTGGCTTCTTAAACTTAGTGCAAAATGTTCAAGGTTCACCCACCCTGTGGCATGTGTCAGTATTTCATTCACTTTTATGCCAAATTATATTCCACCACGTATATAAAATATTTTCTTTCTTCATGCATTAGCTGATGGGCTTTTGCATTGTTCCCACTTTCTGGCTATTATTAACAATGCTACATTCGCGTACAAGCTTTGTGTAGGCACGTTTCAGTTCTCTTGGGTATATGGCAGGGAGTGGAATTGCTGGGTCATATGGCAATAGCATGCTTCTGTTTTGCAGAACCGACCGACTGTTTCCACAGTGGCAGTAGCATTTTACATTCCCCCAGCCACGTCTGAGGGGGCCAGGTCTCTACATCCTTGCCAACACTTGGTTATTTTCTGAGTTTTTTGATTGCAGCCTTTGGAGCAGGTGAGAAGTTCGGTCTCATTGTGGTTTTGATTTGCCTTTCCCTAACAGTTGGTGATGTTAAACATCTTTTCATGTGCCTATTGACCATTTACAAATCATCTTTGGAGAATTGCCTATTTAAATCCTTTGCCCATTTTTAATTGGATTATTTATGGTTTTTACTGTCATGTTGTTTATTGTTCTTTATGTATTCTGGATTTATCAGATTTATAATTTGCAAATAGTTTCTCCCCTTCTGTGAATCCTTTTTTTTTTTTTTTTTCTTTTTCATTTACTTCAGGGTCTTTTGATGTGTAAACATTTTTAACCAATTGAACAACCAGTTCTTGGTTCTGGCTCAGGTCATGATCTTAGGGGACATGAGATTAAGCCCTGCATTGGGCCTTGTGCTCAGCAGGGAGTCTGCTTGAAGAGTCTCTCCCTCTGTCCCTCTTCTGACTTGTATTCTTTCTCTCTCTCTCTCTCAAATAAATAAATAAATCTCAAAAAAAGTTTTTAATTTTGATGAAGTCTACTTTATTATTTTTGTTCTTATTGCTGTGTTTTTGGTGTCATGTGTAAGAAACCGTTTTCTACTCCAAGGTCATAAAGATTTACACCTATACTTTCTTCTAAGAGTTAAATAGTTTTAACTCTTATATTTGGGTCTTTGATCCATTTTGGTATATATGGTGTGAAGTAGGAGTCCGAATTCATTCTTTTGCATGTGGATATACAGTTGTACCAGAGCTATTTATTGAAAAGGCTATTTTTTTCCCATCGAATTATCTTGTCAATGATTTGCCATATGTGCAAGGGTATATTTTTAGATGCTAAATTCTAATCCATTGATCTACATGTCTAAACTTATTCCAGTACCACATAATTTTGATTACCGTGGCATTACAGGACGTTTTGAAATTGAGAAGAAACCCAACATTTTCCTACTTTTTCAAGATTATTTTGGTTATCCTGGGTTGCTTACATTTCTATATAAATTTTTGGCTCAGTTTGTCAGTTTCTGCAAAACGGTAGCTGGGATTTCATAGGGATTGCATAAAATCTGCAGATGAATTTGGAAAACATTGCTGTCTTTTTTTTTTTAAACATTGCTGTCTTAACAATATTAATTCTTCCAGTCCATGAACACAGAATGTATTTTCACTTTTTTAGTCTTGTCTAATTTCTTTCAACATGTTTGTAGTTTCATTTTATAGGTATTGCATTTTTTGTTGAATTTATCTTTAAGGGTGTTATTCTTTTTGATACTATTTTTAAGAAGATTTATTTATTTATTTTAGAGAGAAATAGGGTGGGGTCAGGGAGAGACAGTGGGAGAGTGACACAGAGAGAGAAGCAGACACCCTGCTGCGTGGGGCTTGACCTGGGTCTCTATCCCACAATTCTGAGATCATGACTTGAGCTGAAATCAAGAGTTGAGTGCTTAACTGACTGAGCCACCCAGGTACCCCACTGATGCTACTTCAAAAGGAATTGTTTTTTAATTCCATTTTCATATTGTTCACTTCTTGTATAGATACACAGCTTACTTTTGTGTATTTTTCTTGTACTCTTTGGGCTTGCTGAACTCATTTATTAGTTCTACTAGTTGTCTTGTGAATTCCTTAGGATTTTTAATAAATAAGATATGTCATTTGTAAATAGAGGCCTATTGTATTCTGTTTTTCCAAACTGAATTTTTCTTTTTCTTTTCTTTTCCTTTCTTTTTTCTTTTCTTTTCTTTCCCCCCCTTTTTTCTTTTCTTTTCTTTTCTTTTCTTTTCTTTTCTTTTCTTTTCTTTTCTTTTCTTTTCTTTTCTTTTCTTTTCTTCTTTTCTTTTCCTTTCTTTTTTTTCTTTCTTTTTTCTTTTCTTTTCTTCTTTTCTTTTTCTTTCTTTCTTTCTTTCTTTCTTTCTTTCTTTCTTTCTTTCTTTTTCTTCTTTCTTTCTTTTTCTTCTTTTTTTCTTTCTTTCCTTCTTTCTTTCTTTCTTTCTTTTCTTTCTTTCTTATTGCCCTGGGTTGACTCTTCAGTGTAATGATAAATAGAAGTGGTGACAGTAGATATCCTTATCTTATTCTCAATCTGAAGAGGGAAAGCTTTCACTCTTTTACAATTAAGTGTGGTGTGAACTGTAAGTTTTTTTGCAGGTGCCCTTTATCAGGTTGAGGAAATTCTTTTTTATTTTTGTTGATTTTTTTTTATCATAAAAGGATTTTTGTCAAATGCTTTTTCTGCATTGAGATGATGATGTGGTTTGGGTCCTTTATTTTATTAAGATTGCATTCAGATTTATGTTGAACCAACCTTGTATTCTTGGAATAAATCCCATTTGGTCACACTGTATAATTCTCCCTCCATGCTAATGGATTTGGTTTGCTTGCATTGCTTTGAGGATTTCTGTGTCTGTATTATGTTATCTTGGTCCTTAGCTTTTTTTTTTCCCCCTTGGTTTTGGTATCAGGAGAACACTGATCTCACAGAATGAATTAAAAAGTGTTCCTTCCTCCCTCTTCTGTTTTTTTTTTTTTTTGAGGAATTTGTGAAGGATTGTTTCAGTTCTTTCTTTCTCTTTTAAATATTCTTCCAATTTTATTTTTTATTATTTTTATTATTTTTATTAAGTAAACTCTACATGCAATGTGGGGCTTGAACTCACAACCCTGAGATCAAGAGTCACATGCTTTACTGACTGAGCCAGCCGGGTGCCCCAGGTTCAGTTCTTTCTTAGGCATATCGGTTTTATAGAAGACATGTGAACAACGTGGTTGTGTGGCACTTATTACTTCTGCCAGGCACTTAGATATTTGTATATGCATCCTCTTTTGCCTACCATATTATAAAGTAATTCATCTCTGAAATACATATTTACTGAGCATCTACTCTGTGCTAGGCATTGTGGAAAAAGCTGCAGGTCCAACAGTGAACAACACGATCCCTGCTTTGTTGAGAGTTTCTAGTCCTGGGATGATAAAGGACAAGCAACAAGCAACAAACAAACAAATACTTAACTGTTGGCAGGGATTATATCTGCTGCATCTGTGATAGCACATCTAATATCTGGTATAGCATTTTAAATGTATTTAATACACAATAAAGGTGGAATGATTTATTCTTATATGGTTGCTGCCCTCTAACTTGGTTGGGAAGATTAGGTTATGCACATAGAGTAATGTGAGAATTATACACGACAAAAAATGATTTTAGAGTTCACCTACTATAGTAGGGGAAGGGGCTACCTGAGAGTTTGAAGACCTAGCTCTCAAAGCCTGATGTTAAAAGAGAAAAAAAAAAAACCCTCCAACACTACACCTTTTCTACAAAGCTGCCCATTGCACATATCTATATCTCTTACACCAGCATTCCTTAAACTGCCATATGTAGAAAAATCACCTGGGGGTCTTTTTTAAATGCAGATTTTGATTCCATAGGTCTGAGGGACCATAAGGTCCTCCCTTTCTAGTAAATGTCCAGGTGATGTCTATGCCACAACAGACAGTAATTCACGCGGCAGTGCTCTACGCCCCTCCTTTTCCAAAAGCAAAGAACCAAGAGATATCTGATGAATTAGGGAAAATTTCCTCCAGATTTTCAGAGGTAACTGAGTTGCTGTAGAACTGTTTGTTGATGAGAAGACCTAGAAAAATCATCAGAGTCTTCATACAACCCGCAGTATCCTATGAGAAAACCAGCAGAGGGGGAATAAGGGAACTCTTATCTTCCTGAATGATGTCATTTTTGCTGAAACTTAATTATAAGTGAACATCCATCTTCCCTGTCAAACAATACAGTGTACATAGGCCAAATCATTTTTAATGTAAATATAAATGGTTCTTGTGTGTAGCCACTGGGGAAATGGTTAATGCGGGGAAGGAGGAGGAAGACGGAAAGCTAATTCTACTTTGTGAAGGAAGAATTGCCTCAGTGTCTTGATATTCCGTAACTGTTAGGAAAAAAATCCCCATAAATGTTGGCGATAGGGAATTGGCTTGCTAGCGTCCAAAACGCAGAAATTTACCTTGAACATTTTTATTTTATTTCTGCTTTCCAGTCAGATAGTCAACCTATAAATATATGCTTTCCCTATCAGTATGATGGTTTGTTTCTTTTTTCATTTATATGGTTGAGTTTTCTGGCACACTCCTGTTCCCACAAACAGTTCTCTAGAGTTTCATATATAAAGAAGCTTTAAGTAAAAGACAAATTTGGTAAAAACCAAAAATTACTCTTTGAAACTAGTATACTATGTTGGGAAACCAGAAAATATAGAAACCATAAGCTCCTCTTATTGGTACATAAACTCATGTATTTGGGGCTGTTGCACAACTGAAATTGTCCAATTTCAAATGCTCGTAAAGTACAAGATAACTCTGTGAATCTTGATGGGAAAAATAGACAACCAGAGTCACACAGCCTATTGGGTATTATTCTAGCAGGAAGACAATTCCAGGGAAATAAGGGTCTACATACTAACCAAGCAGTGCAGGTAGGATGAAAAATATCTGTAGTCGTGTCTGCACATGCATGTGTGTGGTACAATTTCACACATTATAGGGAAATGTGTGTATATCTATATATACACACACATATATGTATATATATGTGTGTGTATGTGTGTGTGTATATATGTATATACACACACACACATATAGGCAATTTTGTAATAGAGTTCTAAAATTAATATATATTCACATGTATTTTTGGGCCTTCTAATGTGCTTAGGGCTGTACCAGATGATGTGAAGAGGTGGAGGGCATTGTGCCTGCATTCAGGAAACTACAAACAATCCCTGCAATTATTCATACATTTAACCCTAAAATATCACTAACATTGTAAGGTAATGTCCATCTCAAAGGAAGATGGGAAAAAAGAGAGAGAGAACTCCCTTCTCTCAGAGATGTGCCTAGGAGACTTCAAGACCATGATCTGGTACTTGGGGGGTCTGGAATTGCCCATCCAAAGACCCTGGGCTGGCTCCAGGGCTGTGCAGCTGGGGACACCTTGTCCCTGCAGTGCACACATAGGCTATCTCCCTGTCCTTCATTTGTAGGGCCAACTCCAATGAGTCCATGGGCCACCTTAGACTTGGTGATCCCAAGATGATTCCTGACGAGTACTACGAGGCCATGTGGAGGGAGCTGTGTGCTCAGGACCAAAGGGGATATTTTGTTGCCCAGGGCATACTTAAGCTTTTTTTTTTTCTTAACCTCAACATGCTTCTAAGTTGTAACACAAAATTGGAATTGGAACTTGAGCTTGGGACCCTTACGCCAGTATCTTATCCCTGTTTCACATTTTCTTTAGCGTATATTTTCATTTTTTCCCCCAAAATATGTTTTTAGGGTTTTCGCTTGTTTCTTTGTTTTTTTTTTTGAACAATCACTAAAGTAGAAAAAAGAACTGGAATAATTGTCCTTCTACCAACTCTGAACATGTGTCTCAAACCCTTAATGCCATTTTTGGCCCTCTTTTTTATTTGGAAGAGAATCAGAGAGGGGAGAGGAGAGAGGGAACGAGAGAGGGAAAAGGAGGGACAAAGAGAAAACTTTCCTCCAGAGTTGGTTTTATCTGCCAAGGAGGAGAGGTAGAGCTGCTTGATGGAGCAGGAATTAGAGAAGGATACACTTATACCTTTTGTATAGATATAGGCACAGCAATTATCCATCTACGTATCTACCCGTCTACGTATCGATCTATCTATGCATCTGTTATGTATGTGTGTATGTGTGTGTCTACCTACTTACCTACCTACCTACCTACCTATCTACCTACTAATCTATGTATCCATCCATCCATCCATCTATCCATCCCTCTGTCCATCCATCCATCCATGTATATGGCTTCCTCTAACTTTCAGAACTGACCTAGAATTACGATAATTTCCTTCTTAATCCAGTGCCTGAAGCAGAAACTGGTGGCAGTAGTCCATCCTTCATGCTGGGTATGTGTTGTCTGACTCAGTTTTGTGGTTTGGAAAAAAGTCCTTCTTCTTCAATGACTTTCTTGATGTGACTTCCCGAAAGAAAAAGCGTCAATTGTTTCCACAGTGGCCTTGTTGCTGGCACCCATGCCCACACAGCTGCCAGCGGCTAAAGAGCTTGGTGAATAGGAGAGGAGGTGGGGGAGGTCAGCTTCCTTTGTGATCTCTTTGTTATGTTTCTACAATTATGGGCTGTGTGTCAGAAGCTACCGTTTTGGTTTTTATCACCCTATTTTTGTATCTGTTGGGTTTCTACGTGAAAATTTCTTTCTTATCCTTTTGTTATGAATCCACTAAATCTGAATGTAATGGCCTCTCCATAAGGATAGGCATTCTCCAGCATTGTCAAGGTGGCCTTGTGAGAGGAGACCTATTTTGGATCAAATAATCCAGGTTATCATTCAAGAATGCATTACTCCAGTTCTCTTAGATCCTAGAGTAGCATAATAGTAATAGAAATTTTTAAAAGAAAGAAGATGAAACCTACACTTCCATTGCATCCCTTTTAAGGGATATCTCAACAGCAGATTAATTACGCCAGTTAGTCAGTAGAAAATAATTATCTTTAAAAGGCTGCTTAAGCTTGGGATGAGCTAGGAAAGATACATAGGATGAGGTCATTGCCCACAATAGGGCAGATGTGCTGCGAGTTGTGATAGATAAGCTACCAGAAGTGAAAGTGTTTTTCCATGTGGAGGAATAAAATGTCTGTATGTCAGAGGAGTTCTGGGAGATTTTGAGGGCAAATATGTGGTCTGTACCTTTATTCAAATATAACATTTCTTGAGCATAGAACCATTAATTTGTGTACTTGGAAAAAACACTGGTGGTAGGATGAATGGAAAGGGCAGCACACCACTGTATTTCACCGATCTAAGAAAACTTTGATGGTAAGATGCACCATTATTTTATGTACTACTAAGAAAGAAAAAACACTGTTAATTAAATTATGTCATGCCATTGATTGGAAGATGCAGCCCAATTTCACAGATGTTAAAGTGTAAAAAACAAATGTGAGTTTTAGACTTGATGACATTCAGTGTATCTCCTCTTAAAGATTTACAACACATTTTAATAGCTCTGAGAAGTCCCACAGGAAAAAAAAAATCTATTTAACTCAGCTTTCCCCCAATTTTCTAACTTAAAATGCTTTTATTGGGCAAATATCTTTATGAGCTCATGAGTTAAAACACAGTCGATGAATTTTAATTCATTGCAATCCTAATACTATTGAAGTTCACTTGTTGAATCTTTGACCATGAGACTCTCCTCCAGTTGTGTCTTGAGTCCTCTATGACATGGCCTGCTAATTGTTGAGAATTGTCTTACTTTCCGGCATATCAAGAATTTTTTATCTAATCTTCTGTATTTCCTTCCCTGTTTCTGGAATCAGTCATCTTAACTAGATTAATCTTCATGCTTTAAAAAAAATCTAAGTGTTTTTTTTTTTTTGAGTTTATCATCTCATTTCTGAGTTTTTATTTTGGTTTATGTTTTTTATTCATGCCTTGTATCATTTCCTTAATGTCTTTTAGCTCATTTCAGAATAGGATGTTACAGTTGTGATCTATATTTTGAATGTGCCTTTCTGGCATGCTTTTATTTTCTGCAATAGTAATATTCTGCTCATTATTCTTTTTCTGATATTAACTTTGTATAGAGTATTTTTCTTTACCACGTGCTTTTTAACGTGGAATGAGTTTTCATGAACTTTTATAAGGAGGCTTGATTCAGCTAGCTTTTCAAACTCCACAGACTTATCTTTTCTGTTGCTTTTATGTAGTATTAAAAAAAGTGGTGGCTGTTTTCAAAGACTCCTGACTCTACTTCCCTCTCCCATTTTTATCTACACCATCTTTTCTTCATCTCTTTCATTCCTGACATGCTCAGATTTGAAACCACTCCTAGCCCCTTCAGTATGGGGCTCTGTCTGGGGAGGAAGTCATGAAGAGTCAGTTTCAAGAGTCTGTGGTGGCCAGATTGTGTATGTAGGCGAGATCCTTCCCAGATTCAGTTGCTGTTTTTATATTAGCCCTGCAAGCTTTCCTGTGAATACCTAGTCACTACTTTGGCTCTCTTCTTACCTCATTGCTTCCTTCTGCTTTTACCTGCACAGATGGGATAGCATGCTGTTCTTGAGGCTACTGGTAGCTTACCTCTACCTGCTTATATTTTTAGCTTTATGAGAACACTTTGCTATCTAGTTTTGTTCTAAATTTGTTCATGAGTTTTGGTTTTGCTATTTAATTGGTCTGCCAATTTTTATGTAGGGAGTCTGGAAGATCTAGCAGCTATGCTGCTACTACCACTGCCATATTTCCAGAATCCCTTGGAATACCTTTATAATGGCATCACTATTTAAATCTTACAGAGTAGTAATCTGCAGAGCCTTGGTTTGATAAATCCTATCTTGATCTATTAAGAGTATTAATATTGGCTTAGGGGTATCCTACTCAGTGCTTGAGAAAAAAACATTATCTTCTAGTTTGATTCAAATATCTAATGTCAAACATAATAGTAATTATAACCTTTCATATTGTTTTTTAAAAGATTTTATTTATTTATTCATGAGACACACACACACACACACACACACACACAGAGACAGAGAGAGAGAGAGAGAGAGAGAGAGAGAGAGAGAGAGGCAGAGACACAGGCAGAGGGAGAAGCAGGCTCCATGCTGGGAGCCCGACGTGGGACTCGATCCCAGGACTCCAGGATCACACCCTGGGCCAAAAGCAGGTGCTAAACCACTGAGCCACCCAGGGATCCCACCTCTTCATATTGTTAATAGCTTTTCCATGCATAGAATGCTTGTACAACCATTATTTTTGTTAATCCTACTACAGTCCTGTAAAGTGGATAGAATAAGTAATAAACGTTATTTTGGAGACGAGAATTCGGAAACTCAGAAAAGTTAATTACCTTCTCTAAGGTTGCACAACTGGAAGGTGGTGTGGCTGAGAATTCTCCCTACCAGTGTCATAACCACACTGCATGTCATTAACCTGATCAAGCAAACATGCTGAGGTCTTCTTCCTTGTATATGAACACACTTGTGTGAAACAGAGATCGTTGATCTTTGCCTTGTTTTTGAGAGAAAAGGATAGAAACTTCTGCTCAAGAGTGATGTTCTAGGGGATAATCTAGACAAAAAGTAATCAATGAAATGCTATGTTAGTCTGTTTGGGCTGCTATAAGAAAAATATCATACACTGGGTGACTTAACACACATTTCTCATAGTTCTGGAGACTGGGAACTCCAAGACCAAGGTGCCTGCAGATTCAGTGTCTGGTGAGAGCCTGCTTCCTGATTCATAGATGGCTGTCTTCTTTCTGTGTCCTTAGGTGGCAGAAAGGGAGCAAGAAAACTCTCTGAGGTCTCTTTTATAAAGGCACTAATCACTTCCCAAAGGTCCTACCTCCAAACACCATCACATTGAGGATTAGGCTTCAACATATGAATTTTGAAGGAGACACAAAAATTAAGTCCATAGCACATATGTAAGTTTTTGCCTCATACCAACCACTGCATAGAACCTCTCATGTTGGTGCACGGGGCTGTCTCACGTGAGTTTTGATAAACAGTGAGACAGACTTAATGGTCTGACCAGTGCCTCTATTTTATAGGATCCTAATCCAAACAGAGGTTAGAGCTGCCTTCTTAAATATGGAAGAAATTCCATGCCCTTCTTACCACATTACCTTCACGAGAGAAGGGGGGGGCAAAGAATAATAGCCAAACGTGGGATTTTAATGAGAGTGTGCCACAGGTACTCTTGAGATGTAAACATCCTTTCCAGTCACAATGGAAGACTTTCCACCCCGACTCTATCTTCCTTTCCCACTCCCTGCCTGGTGCTGGGGCATAGTAGTGCTATTGGTCTAGATCCACATCAGGGATTTTCTTCTTTGGAGGTGGGCTGGAGAGTGGTGAGGAGATGGAGGGAAATTTAAGCTTTGACCTTTGTCTCTTATCAAAAGGAAGTCAGACTAATCAGGAAATAATTAAAAGTGGGAAGAAGCCATATCTTCCTCCTTTTCAGGTGTCTGTGCTTCCCTCTCCACATGAATCTTTCTTCCCCAGGCTCTCCAGTGACGTTCCAGCCTTTGGATTTTCCTAATGCTCTGAGTTCTAAGCATCATGAACACCTTTGTAACTCCAGACACCTGTTTGCCATTTGTCCTCTTTCATCTGTTCTTATACACACATTCATGTTTCTGTTAAAGAAATACAAAGTTGCCTTTTCTCATGACACTTCCAATGAAAGTATTAGCTGCTTGAGGCAAAGGCCGACTGGCTGCTTCCATTTTCATTGGCTCAAGACTTAGTAAAAAGCTTTTCACACATTACTAGCTAAAAAAGTGATATGGGTTGATGAGATTTATAGGTAAATATACATCGATTTCTAGATAATAAGGGAAACAACTTTTATTTCCTGAAATTTCACCTATAGGACTCAACAATTATCATGGCTCTGAAACGAAAGAAATTTGAAGGGAGAAACAAGGTACAGGTTTGATTTTTTTTTTTTAAGGTAGTAGGTTGTCATAAAAGAACATGAGAAGCTGGGCAGACCCATGACCATATCTAAGATTCAAATACTAGGCTCCTTCTCACAAAGAGCAGAGATCAACAAACTATAGCCAATGGGCCAAATATAACCAGTCTCCAGTTTTTTTGTTTTGTTTTGCTTTGTTTTGTTTTTAAGTAGGCTCCAAACCCAGCGTGGAGCCCAATGAGGGGCTTGAACTCACAACCCTGAGATCAAGACCTGAGCTGAGATCAAGAGTTGGATGCTTAACTGAACCACTTAGGAGCCTTGAGTGTCCAGTTTTTATAAATAAAGTTTAATTGAAACAGAGACATACTCATTTGTTTATGTATAATTTATGGTTGCTTTCATACCAAAATGGTTGAATTGAATATTTGTAGCAGAGACCTTGTGGCCTGCACAGCCAAATAAATTAACCATCTAGCTCATTACAGAGGAAATTTGCTGATCCCTGCCCTAGACTGAGGGCACTTGTATCTACTAAGGCTGGAGGGAGTCTTTACTGCTGGGAATTACCTTCTTTTCTTTCCCTGCTGCCTGCTTTCAATGCCAAGGAGAGGTTAAAATGGTACTTCATGGGCCCTAGAGCTCTCCCCTCTCTTCTGGAAAATCAAGAAAAAAAGAAAATAAAAGAAAGAAGAAAGAGGGGAAGAAGTTCATAGCAGAACCTTCTGACTCCTTGGGAACTCACATAGGCTATTGCCCCTAATTCCCTAGCAAGTGGAATGTGAAGGTGATGCTAAAATAATATATTAAATATCTCTTCTTTTTCTGGAGAAACAGCTTTTTAGGTATATCACTGCTCATACCCATTGTACATATATCTCATTAAAGGTTATATTGCTTTAAAATGAGCTTCTGGTTGAGATAATAGTATTGGATCAAGATTTAGTTTATATTGAAACAGTTTGATTGGAATATCATAGTATGAGGAAGCAAGGAAAAGGCCAAATGTGCTTACATTAGATGTAATTTAGTAAAAATGGAAAGTTCAGGCGTTTCTGGCATATAGAGAACATTTATAGCATTTTGGCTTTTCACATTCATCTTTTAAAGTTCCAAGTTACAACATTTTCTTTTCTTGGCTCCTTAAAAATAATGAATAATTTTTCTCTGTACCCGTCGGTTGAAATATTTTCGTATATGTTAATTCAGAAGGTGAAATTTCTTTTGGAAATGTTCACGTTAGCCTGCATATTAAAAATGGAAAGTCTACTAGCTACAATTCCAAAATTACCAGTACCACTGGGTTCATATCATTAAATTGTTTTGAGAACCTTATTCAGGGGTCTGGAAGTAGCAACCAGCCATTCAGAGTATCAGCTCCAGAGTTGGGTTCTGACTTAATGAGTCTCTCCATCTGCCCATACTTTTTCATCATCATTGGCCCTTGTGCTTTTAGTAAGTATCAAAAATTAACCTGTTTGAAAAGCCATGCCTACCCTACTGCTTGGGAGGAATAGATTTCTGGGGCTGTTAAGAAGATCTATTTCACTATCTACTGTCTGCAAAATATTTTTCTACTTCTAGGTGGTTGATAGAATACTTCCTTGCCTCTTTTATGTTAGGAATGGCCTTTGCTCGAACCATCGAAGTGTGAGGAGAAGTTCTAAATGTCACTTCTGGTTTTAAGCTGTAAGAGCCTGCATACGAATCACCATGCTCACTTCCTCTTTCCCTGAGCCTTAGCGATCGGCAACATTTAATATCATGTGAGCTTTGCACATCTGGGTTCCAAAGGCGGAGGATATGGAGACAAGGGCTCAGCCAGCCTGTGCAAGATATGCAGTCAGTGCAAGAATGACACCTTTGTGTTTTAAGCCACTGGGCTATGTGGTCTCTTTTGTTACTGCAGCATAACCTGGACTTTCCTGATTGATTCAGTATGCCTGGGATAGCTTTAAACGTGATTGGAACTTTCCATGGTGAGGGTTCATTCTTTGGTGAAATAATCATCTATTTTCCAAAAAATAACTTAAGTGAATGTTTGGCGTAACGTCGTAGTCAATGGTGTCATACTAGCATATCTCTGTGATACCATATCCACTTCATATTGTCCGCTCATTTTTGCTGTTGGTGTTGATCCCTATTTATGTCGTTCCCAAAGAAGAAGAGATTTGCAGTCTAGCTCTCAATCAGCTTCCCCTGAAGAAAGCAACCCTAAGGTGGGGTTAAATGGTATTAGGCCTGGGGGAAATGCAGCTAGAGAGCAACAAGCAATTAGCATATTGGGTTGCTTTCAGCATAACATGGCATAACATAATGTGGTAATATAAATATGGATTAATGTTCCAGTCCGAGTTTTTACTGCAAAGGTAAAGATGATATGAGCGAAGGAGTAGCTGAGACCAAGATTTAGCCAGAAAAAAAACACATTTTTTGTGTATGCCAGGCCACTTAATCCATTTCTTCACTCATTTTTAAGCCCAGGCATTATAATTGTTAACAATTTGTCACTTTTTTAAAATCACAGTGATGAAAGCTTTCCCGTTACTCTTGAAACTCATGTACTTGAACCATTTTAGTTGTAGTAGCCTTAGACCTGCTCTTCTTCTCTTCAGTGAACGAGAATCCCTTCCAAAGACCTTCTCTTAGACCTCGGCATATCCAGACCTTTGAGAAGGCAGCTGTCGAAGGAAAGAGGCCCCTTAAACTGGCCAACGTAGGTTTATGACTCCATAGAACGAAGCAACATTCTTTGCTTATTGTTCCATCTATAGCCACATGCACATATTAGCAGCAATAATAAAATATTGCTGCATTATCCCCAAAGCATCGGCCTCTGATAAGATAAAAGCTTTTTTCCCAGAGGAGTTGGTTAGTGTACAGGGGGTTGGATATTGGAAAGGAAAGAATACATTAACCTCATGGTTCTGATAGAAATGGGCTCTTCTGTTATGAAGAAAATGTACACGTTAAACATGTGTGACTAGCAAAATTATAAGAGATCGGTTACCTTCTCACTCTACTTATCTCGCTTTATAGGACTAGTAAGTGGTTAGAATGCAGGAGACTGCTCACTGGGAAGTGGTCTATGAAAAACAGACGAGTCAGATACAAAAAAAAAAAAGTCAGAGCAAGAGAGGTTATTGAGGTATTGAGTGAGTGGAAACTCAGAACGTATCCCAGGTATCTACAGCGTTGCTCTAGGCTCTCATAACGCCCTTGGATGAAGCTATTATTTCTGCTTATTTTTCTTTATTACATCCTTCAATGTGAGGGTCTACGTAATATAACATACATGTAAGTAATGAAGCAGGATAGTGAAATGAATGGGTAGGACTTCACCCCTCAATTTTAGATCCCAAACATTGTAATTGCTTATATGCTCCTCCCACATCAAGTGCTTCTGCCTCCCCCAAGCCTGGGGAAGAACTTTGTGTTGTTTGTTTTAATTAAAAAACATTTCCCCTACCTTCGCTCTCTCTCTCTCTCTCTCTCTCTCTCTCTCTCTCTCTCTCTCACACACACACACACATATAGAATGTTGCTTGATTTTGATGGTTTTTTGAACTTTATAAAAATGATACACCTCGCATGGTCTGCTGGGACTTGTTATTTTTATTCACTATTTAAGATGCACCCATGTTGTTTGTGAAGTTCTAGTGTATTTATTTTTCTTGCTCTGTAGTTTCCTAGTATGGGACAATACTACAATTTGTTCATCCATTTTTCTGCTGGTGGGCATTTAAGTTGTTTCCCAGATTCTTTTTTTTTTTTGGCTGCTGCGAGCAGAACTGCTATGAATATTTTTATTCACATCTCCTGGGACACATGGGCAAAAGTGTCTTTGATTATTGCCCTGGGTTGTAGTGCATGTGAATATTCCACTTTATAACACACTGCCACATTTCTTCCCAGTGGTTCTACCAATTTGCTTTCCTTTCAGCAGCATATATGAATAAAAGTTCCCATAAATCCACATTTTTACTTTTTAATATTATAAGATGTCTTAATTTATGCCAATCTAGTGTATAAACGGTATCTCATTGTGGTCCTAATTTGCATCTCCATGATTGCTAATGAGTCTGAGCATCTTTGCAAATATTTATTAGCAATTTGTGTCACCCCTGGCTTTTTTTTTTTTTTTAACTAGCAAGGTAACTACTTATTCAGTTCTCATGAAGAAAGAAAGAGAAGTCAGTTGATTAAAGTCTTTTATAATTAAATCCACAATCGGTAGATGACAGATGACCAGAAACTAAAGTGAGTGCACTAGTGTCTCTTTGGGAAAGCAGAACAGTGTGCCACCGTGCCCTTGGGAATTCCTTAAACCCTATGCTTGTAACATAATTTGTTCCTGCTAAGGAACAATGAATTACATCTATAAATAATGATACATGATAATTGGGGATTTTCTGTATTCCCATAGTTAAGTTTATATTTTGTGATTGCAAGCAACAGAAACCCCCTTTGGCTAATTTAAGCCCCAAAAGATTATTCATTACTTCTGCCTACAGTAACAAAAAACTAGAATAACTGAAATGTCCATCAAGAGGAGAACGGATGAGGGAACGAACTGTGGGCAGTCACGGCATCTTGTGTCATGGCCCCACTGAGATTGCACACGATCCCGAAAGGAAATCTGGGTGTTGTTACCAAGAGGAAGGGCAACACGGATGCTGGGAGGAAAGCAGCAGCTCCCCAAACCCTCGACTCCCTGGACTTTTTCTCAAGTAGAAAGTCTAAAAGTGGTTGCTAATTTCCAAAGTAGAGAAATGGAATTTGAATAGGGGAACATGCGTGTTTTTAACATCATCCATCATGAAAAACTATTGTTAGATTATTTTTCTAACTACAGTGGCATTCCCTTTGGCTGAGGCTTTCTAGCCTATGCTAATGGCCAGTAAGATAAGAATTTGTGCCAAGATGTGACAATGGTAATGACTTGACTCAAGGAATGGGTATGCCCCAAATTCAGTGCCAGCTAGGACCCATTCATAAGCATGTTCATGTCCTATCTTGGTAACTGTGAACCACTGGGAGAGGAACCATGTCCCTGCTCACTAAGGGGATGGCTGACTGTTAGGATTTCTTGGGATCCTGTCACTGATAGGGACTTTCTCTAAATCCCATCTCTCCATCAAAGTTTGGGGTTGACACTAATTTGTTATTTATTTATTTATTTATTTTTTTAAAATTTAAATTCAATTTGCCAACATACCGTATAACACGCAGTACTCGTCACTAATTTTAAACAAACATTAAATCGTAAATCTAAACTTTGGTTTTAGCAAGGTCCCAAGAAGCCTGGGAGGCAGGAGGGGCTAAGGTAGTGAACTCCAGCTACGTCTACACAGAGCAGTGAGACAAGAGCAGAGCCCCTTTGAAAATCCAAAGGACTTGTGACCCACAACAAGATAATAGGTAGTTAGGGCCAATTTGCTTTGACTTTTCTGTTCAGAAGCAAACTTCTCAAAGCATAGGATGAAATAATTAGGATATATGAGCGATAACAGAATTTTAAATATGAGCAATGTCAATAATAATGATACAAGTATTCCTTGTCTTTCTGGTTTGGATTCTTTACGAAAGACCTACGTTAGTACTTGTTTTTGCTAACTGAAAGGAGTCCCAAGAGGATCTTTGCTTTGATGAAAAAAATAGCACTCAGCATTTGTTTTGCAGCAAACCTACAGAGGCAGCGTACACCCTGCACAGCAGGAGTGGCCCCGCCAAGCTCCTTCCCCGGAACGACACTCAGCATCTCAGCATCCAGCCGCTCTAGCTTTCAGCTGTGTCTGTGAGCATCTGGGCTTTATCTCGATTTATTTTATATTTCCATTAGCAACATGTGTCCTAAGGTATAAGAAAAGCCTAAGAGAATAGCCAATAACCCAACAATATCTTTGGGCGTCTGATTACTCTCAAAAGTCTGTCCATATAAATTAGTGGTAATTGGTTCTTCATTTCGTGCCATTCTGCTCGTGAAAGTTTTCATAGGAATGCTCTACTTTCAGACAGTGGGGAAACCTGTAACAGTTACCATTTCTTGATTTTTCTGCTCTGCATCTTGCAAAGTGCTCCGCGTGTCTTTTTTCTGACCCTCATAACAACCCTTTCAGTAGGTTTCTCATTCCTGTTTTACAGGGCAGGAAACTGAAGTTCAGATCAGCTAAGTAACATAGGGGTAGTGTAGCAAGCAGCATTGCTGCGATGATGCCACATTTGGAATTATAATCATGGAGAGAAGTGAATTTTTGACTTTCTTGTGCAAAGAGAGATATACGGTATTTGATAGTATACAATAATCGATGACTATGCTTGATATTTCTGTGCTGGATGTCATCAATACACCCTGATGGTAATTGTTTACTAAACAGTTCGGATTGGAATGATTGATTGATTGATTGATTGATTTATAACAATTTATTTTAAATTGGTGAAGGAAAGTTATGGAACATGGGATGCTTTCTCTCCATGATAAATACTTTCGACATTTAGCATCCCACTTGTGAAATGGCTTTAGCAAACTCCCTCATGCCTCCTCTTTAAATGGTTCAGAGAGGTAGGGGGAAGCTCTTATGAGGTCTACCTTTTTGCTGGATAGAATAAAAGGTGCCGGAAAACGTCACCTTGTTTGGGGAAACAGAGTCCACGTTTGGATCCGTTGTCATCTTTAGTCTTGGGCCAGTAGAAAATTTGACCCATTTGGGTAGTAGCACCACAACACTGTGTTATAACTTCCGTGTAAGCAAAGCATCTCCATTTAATAAACTTTTAATCCTTTTATGTAGGAGACGGCCTTAGAATGCTCTATGGAGCCCATCCTTTTGCCTCTTAATTTCCTTAATTTATTGTCAGTTGGCCAGCACCATTCCCATCGGAGTCACCAGGCCTGGGTGTGCTGCTCCTCTGGTTCACCCACGATGGACTAGAACTCAGGGTCTCGTGCAGCCGTTATCTTTCTGCTCTCACTATAGTCAGCAGTCTTGCACAGCTTGATCTCCCCTTTAATTTAGAATTTGTCTTCTTTCTTGGCTGCTGGCTGCCTTCAGAAAGGAATGAGCATTCTCAGTGAGTAAATGTAACTAACTCCCCAACCCTCACCCTCTTCCCACCCCAGCAATCATTAGTTGGAACATCTGTTCACCCTGCGTTTAGAACATGATAGAGCTCACACTGGGATTTTTGGTTAGGATCATTTCAGCATCAATTATTTACTAGACTGAAAGCTTCTAAAAAGAAAGAACTGTGTCCTATACTCAACTGTCATTCTGAGCCCAAGCATAAAGCCTGGTACCTATTAGGGCCAAAGAAATATTTGTTCGACTGCATTGAATATTTACATCTGAGACATTAGCTCAAGATGGTAGGTAGAAGAGGGGAACCAGAAAGCCTCATTTTGTCATAGAGATTTATGTTATGACTTATCCTTGATTGGAAAAGAACCATGTTAATGATCGTATTCGTATTGCATCACTCTGCTTACACATTTGTCTTTTTAACTCTAAAGGCAGTAGTGAGAGTTAGGCTCTTGAGCCAGACCCACTTGGGACAGACCCCAGTGTTGCTGCTTCTAAGCTTGGTGCCCTTGGGCAAGTTACTTAACCATTTCCAGCCCCGATGTTCTCATCTATAAAATGGGTATAAATAACCACAACTACCTTGGTGCAGTATTTTGAGATAATATTAGTAAAGTACTGTAGTAAGTGTACAATGAATGACAACTGTAATGATTAGTATTCTATAGCTAACAGCAAAATTGTTATTTTGTCACCATGGACGGTCACTGTGGACTGTGGCCAACTTTTCTTTTTTATTATTTTATTTATTTATTTATTTATTTATTTATTTATTTATTTATTGCCAACTTCTCCATTCAGCCTCAAAGATATTGAATTTTGCACCATCTAAAATAGTCATTCAGAGAAGTAATTAAGTGCTTTACTTACATATGCCAACAATAAACATTCATTTATGATCACAATAGAATGATTATTTTGTAGCATGAAATGAATCTTTCACCATAGCAACTCATTTCAAAAAAAGTATTTTTTTTCTTTTTTTAGTGAGGAAGGTGCAGAAGGAGAGGGAGAGAGGAAGTCTTCAGCAGGCTCCACGCTCAGCACAGAGTCCGATGTGGGGCTCAATCTCACAACCCTGAGATCATGACCTGAGCCGAAATCAAGAGTCAGACTCTAAACCAACTGAGCCACCCAGGCGCCCCTTAAAAAATATTTTAAGCCATAATTAGTGCATTTCAAAACCATTATCCCCCCTGCAGTTTCTTGTTTATTTGATATCAGGTCTTGTGGTGTATATCAGTCAGCTATTGCTGTATAACAAACCACCCCAAACACATAGTGGCTTAAAAGAGTGATCATTTATTCTGACTCATGCAATTGTGGCTTGTGTGGGAATTGGCTAATCTCGGCGGGGCTTGGCTAGAGGATTCTGATTCATGGCTGTAGGTCTAAGTCCAGTTCCTTATTGCAGACTGGGTTCAAGTCTGATCCGTATGCATTCACTCATCCGCGGCCCAGGACCTTCCATATCAATGCTAGAGGCACGAAAGGCCAGACTCATTTGTACAAGCACATCTTAAGCCATCATTTGCCTCATATCTGCTAATATCTCACTGGCAAAGAAAGTCAATGGCTGGGTCCAAATTCAGGGAAATATATTTCTCCTATAGAAATAGGCAGTCGGGAGTAAATATTTTTGAGCAATAATCAATCTACCACTAAGTATAACAACAGGAGAAATTCTAAATTGAGGCCAGCAGATCTGTGAATAATTTCTTCCCCAGGGACTCACATAGCAATAGTGATTGATAAAGGGACTCATTTTTCTAAGAGTACATCTTCAACCAACCTTGCATCACTAAGTGCTCAGAATTTAGAATGTTCAGTTCAGTATGTCTAAGAGGGAGGTATGCAACAGAGCTTTAAAAATACAGCACTTAAGAAAATAGACTGAAGTGAGTCCTAGGGGATATAGCTAAAGAGATTGCTATTACTTCTAGCAATACAATTTATGCTTCCTGCAAGAATACTATTTTGGGCCTTTTTTTTTTTTTTTTGAGAAAGAAAAACTAAATTGTGCTTGTGCTGAGTTTGATCCTTTGGCTTCTGCAATATCAGGTAAGGCTTTGTGTATTTGGCTTAGTAGAAACTTTTATTTTGGGGGTATTGCAGTCTCAAGGTTATAGGGGAGACGGGAACATTCACACATCCTACACTAACACACCCTGGATTTCCAAGTGTGATGGGGGTGGGCTGGGCAGGGGCACGCGATGCTCTTACTTGCACTCTTGCTGGCACTCAGTGAAGTCTCATAATGAAGTACCGTCTTGACATCCGCTGTTGGCAGTAGTGGGGTAGCTTTCTTTCACAAAATATGGTGACCGAAAACAGGTCATTTATATGTTTACCACCTGCATGGAAAAGAATATATGGACAAGAAATTTATATTTTTTGGCGGTACAGTTGCATTAAACTGGATATTTCTGGGGCCGGTTTTCCTCTTCATCCTCCTCCCTTCACCCTCAAGGTTCACAGGCGGAGGTCTCCTCATCTCATTTGTACTTTGCAAAGGCAAACACCACGATCTGGAGCAGGGCCTCCCAACTTGAGCTGTGCTATGAGATCATCTGTGGAACTTTCAAGATACCAATGTCCAGATCCTGGGTCAGAGAAGCTGATTTAACTGGCCTGGGAATCAAGACATTTAAAGCTCCCCAGTGAATGGATTGTGCAGCCAAGGTTATGAATCCCTAATCTAAAGGCTTGCTAGCTTCATCTGTATCATTAGAATAGCTCCCTGCTCATAGGTGTGCTATGCAAAATGAGAGGGTGGCTATTTTTTTTAAAAGATTTTATTTATTTATTTATTCATGAGAGACACACACACACACTCAGAGAGAGAGAGAGAGAGAGAGAGGCAGAGACACAGGCAGAGGGAGAAGCAGGCTCTCTGCAGGGAGTCCGATGCAGGCAGGACTCGATCCTGGGACCCTGGGGTCACGCCCTGAGCTGAAAGCAGATACTCAACCCCTGAGCCACCCAAGGGCTCCAAGAGGATGGCTATTAACGAGCTGGATGTTGTCAGTGTGCCTAGAGCTTAGCAGATTATCTCACTGAGTTTAATCTTCACAAAAGTCTCACGAGGGGTGTATTGCTGTCCTCATCCTGCAGATGAGGAAACAGAGCTTCAGAGAGCCTGCCCTCAAACACAGAGTTTTTTTTATCACAAAGTTAGGATTCGGACCTTAATTCTCAGCTTCAAAGCCCCAGACCCTCTCTTCCTCTGAAATACAGTTGTGAGTGGGCCCCATTTTTGTCATCTTCCATTGTGCCTTGGAAGGTGGTGAGCAGTTTCCCATGGGAGTGGGGGCGAGGCGCACGTGAAAAGCAGAGTGAGTGATCGGCTAAGATAGGAGGAGGCCCAGTTGTCTGGGTCAGATGCACAGTGAGACCAGGATGGTAAATAAGGGGCCCGGGAGAGGAGAGGGTGGTTAGGCTGGAGGTGGGCAGCTTCAGACCAGCTAAAGAAGACTTGCCAGACGTTTCAGACGTTGCAGAAGACTGGATGGGGAATTTCTAAACATGCTAAAAAATGAGGAGAGGGGCTTTTGCAGTAGGGTATTGGGGCTTGTGCAGAGAGGATGGTGAGGGCATTGCAGCAAGCGGCGGTTTGGGAGGAAGTTGAGGTGAGGAGTTGAGGTGGAGTTGAGGTGAGGAGAGGGAAAATCCTACCAGGTGCTTGGGATCAGGAGGAAAGCCAGTGTTGGGCTGGAGCAGCCCGGGGTGGACAGCGGGCATGAGGCTCCCAGACCTAACCCACGTGCCAGACCGTGTCACAGCTGCTCTTTGTCTAAGGGGGAGAGCCCCCGGGGATTGTTTTGCACAGGAGTCCTATCTGCGGGCCCTCGGTGACACTCGGATGGCATGTGATGTCCTCTCAAGATGCAACCGTCCCCTCGCGGAGGCGTGGCCTCGCTGGCCATGCACGGCTGCATGGTGGGCATGCAGACGCCGCGACTGTCTTCAGAGCTCCATGCTTCTGACCTTCTAGGTCCTACGACCTTAACCCCAAATGCAGAGCTCAGAGGAGCAGAGAGCAAGCGAGCTGAAGGCGAGGGGAAGTGAAAGGGCCTCACAGACAGTAGAGCTCATGGCAATAGAGCAATAATTGCATGATAAGCTTTTCTCTGATTTTCCCCAAGATTTTGTTTCTTTATTTTTTTTCCCCAAGATTTTAGCAGGCTGGTGACATGAAAATGTAAGGCTATAGGTTTTACTCCAATGTTTTAGTTGAAATGTGGGTTTACCCAGGAAGTGCTCCCCAGCGCTGGACTTTACCTCCCTCATCCCTGACTTCGTGTTAACGGGTCTGAATCGGATCAGGGGTCACACACTAACCCGCCGAAGGCACCAGGCTTCCTCTGCTGGTCTCTCCACGCTGAAGACCACTTCTCCTTTCACATCGTTAACGCAGCACGGAGCTGCATTTACGTTTTCCCCCCACCACTGTGAAACATTACGGCTTTATAGCAAGGTGCATTTTTTTTTATTGATTGTAAAATACTCCCTTGTCCACGTTCCCATTTTATTCTTACAAAATCCTTCTGAAAATGGGCTTTTTGATTTCCATTTCACAGATGGAGCAACTGGGGTTGGGTTCAGGGGAGTCGTGTGCACTGGCTTCCGTGAGGGGGGCCCCAGGACGTGATGCTCTTCAGAGGCTGCTCCCGTCCGCAGAGCCGTGTTTGGTCTCCCAGAAGAAGGGGAGGAAGGTATTTCCACCACCTTCTGGATGAGGAAGCTGAGAGCCGGGGCCGAGAGTCATCTTCTCATGTTCTTTGGACTCTGCACAGCGAAGTTCATGATGGCCTTGGGCTTTCCCGTTTGGACCTCTGTCTTGTCTGAAGACTAAACAACACTGGGGAAAAGTCATTTCACGAGGAAAAGGAAACAAAAGAGCGGAGCAATAAAGACTGCTGCCTCCGACAACGGGACTCTCCTCCTCACGCTTTCTTGAGTCCAATCAAGGGGCAGGATAGGGTGATTCCTATTCCTCTGGAATAAAACTCCCATGTCTAATTTAATGGTGCATTATTTTAATTATGATGAACTTGAACTTAGAATGTGCATTTCAGCACAAACTTTTCAATTTTGTTCCAGCCTAGATCTTTCAAGTTCAGCCGCCTTGCTATTCTTTCTTGAACGATTTATTTTTTTTTCCTTTTTCTGCCTCATATAGAGTCATCCCCCTGACGTTATTCGGGAAGTGGTCTTCCAAAGAGGCAGGACAGGAGGATCCGCCAGGAGGGAGGGAACTAAGTACTGTCACTTCTAATCTCTCTTCCTCATCATGAATTTTTTTATTATTATTATTTGAGTTTTCTACTCTTGTGCTTGCTTTATAATATGTATGACCTATTAATAGGCTGGCCTATTACATGTGCGCTTTTCTTTTTTTTTTTTTAATTTTTATTTATTTATGATAGTCACAGAGAGAGAGAGAGGCAGAGACATAGGCAGAGGGAGAAGCAGGCTCCATGCACCGGGAGCCTGATGTGGGATTCGATCCCGGGTCTCCAGGATCGCGCCCTGGGCCAAAGGCAGGCGCCAAACCGCTGCGCCACCCAGGGATCCCTACATGTGCGCTTTTCTATCACACAAACCCACACAGACATATTGAGGGGTGCACACGGATATTTTGGTTACTAAGGATGTACGCTTATGAAAGTTTGGAGATCGCCAGTGTTATGGGTTGAATTGTGTCCTCCTTTCACAAAAAAAAAAAAAAAGATATGTTGAAACCTTAACCCCCAGTACATGAGAACATGATCTTATTTAGGAATAAGATTGTGACAGATGCATTAATTGAGATGAGGTCATATTGGAGTAAGGGAGGCCTCCAATCTGATGTGACTGGTGTCCTGGTAAGACGGACATACGTGGATGGAGAAACACAGGGAAGATGCATGTGAGTGGGGAGGGGGACTCTGGAGTGATGCATCTAGAAGCCAAGGAATGTCCAGGATTTGCCAGCCACCACGAGAGAGGCTCATGGGTCGCTGCGTAACAGACTCCCTCAGAGCCCGAGACAGAACCAACCGTGCCCAACCGTGCTCAGATTTCTGAGCTCTAAACCGTTAGACAATCTATTTTTGTTGTTTCAAGCCTGGTCTGTGGTGCTTTGTTATGTCGGCTCTCCGAAAGTAATATGCCTCATATATATTGACAAAAAACCTTCTGAACTATTTGAGGAAAACTTGACAAATTTACACCGTTTCCAAGCGAGGCAATCTATCAGTATGATCCTTTGGTTGGGAAACGTAAGCAGACAGATTTGAAGGCTGAGGAGGGTACTGGGAGTCGGGGAGAGAAAAATATCCAGTGCTTCCGAAGACCTCTCATTACCAGGGGAAAGCCATGAGTGTCTCCACGGAAATGATGGGTCCAGAAACACGCTTGGGAGACTGGGAAATCCCACTGGGGTTTTGAGAGCAAAAGGTTGAGGGATTGAAGAAAGACATTGGGAGCTTAAGAGAAACCAGAGAGGCCTGGGGCTAATTTTTGCTGGTTTTATTTTTTTTCCCATTTGTTTATTTGCTATAAGTCAGATTTTGGAGCAATTAGCAAAATATCATGCAAATATTCCCAGTGTGACTACACATGAATAACTTTAATTCTGCTGAACATTTGTCTTGTTGCTACAAAATACATCTGCTATTTGCATTAACTTAATCTGTGAAGATATTGTGAACTAAACCACAGACTTCCAGAGACATTTAGGAAGCAACTTCCCATCTTTATTGGACGCTTTTGACTAGCAAAATCTGCTTTTGCGGTCACGTGACCCCACCCCGGGAGCACCTCTATTCCCAGTGCTGTTTCAGACAATAGAAAAAGCAGCGGAATGGAGCATTAGAGGAGGGAAGTGCTGGTAGAGCAGGAGGGATGCTTATCAGTAACAAAGAGATGGTGGAAGAAATAATTAGAGGGAACATGCATCCTGCGTGCTTGAGAGAGGGACAGAAATGAATTGAATGCTTGGTGTGTGCCAAGTACCCTGCTATGTATGTGACATAATTCACACCATGCAAATCTCCTGATGGCTCTGTGGGGTCGATTTTAGGGAGTCAAATCACCTGTTCTGTGTTACACGGGGAATGAGGAGCAGGGTCAGTGTTCCACTCATTCAATTCACGTTTATTCAGCACATACTATACATCAGGTGCTGTTCTAGTTACTGGGTATAAAGGGGTAAAGAAAAAAAAAAAGAAGAAGAAAGGCCACTACCCAGAGAGCTGAGTTCGAGATAAGAGTCATAAGAGTCAACCCACAAATAAAGAAAGACACATTCAAGAAGGGACGAGAGCTTTAAAGAAAATAGGAGTGTGTGATGTGATGGCAAGCACATGGCAGGGGACTGCATCAGACAAAGGAGTCAGGGGAGGGCTCTCTGAGGAGGGGATGGTAACTGAGACTTGACCGGGAAGAAGCCAGGCACGCAGAGAAGAACATTCCACGGGGTGCGAAGGCCGAATGCCACTGGTCAGGACCAAGAGAAGTAAGAGATGCCACTGGAGGGTCTTAAGCAACCAGTGATGAGACATTATAATTTCTAGAAGATTGCTTTGGTAGCTGTGGCAAGAGTAAGAGTAAGTTGTACCGGGCATTTGACAGGGATCCCTGCCTGGGGGTGGTTGTGTTGCCCAGGTGAGAGCCGATGGTGTCTGGGACCAGGGTGGGGGCAAAGGAGATGGAGCAATGTGGGCAGATTGGGGATGTATTTGGGGACAGCACTGACAGGGCTTCCTGGTGGTTCAGAGGGAAGAGGGTTGAAGTTAATAAAAGAACAATGATGAATGATGACTCAATGTTTTTGCTTCAGCAATTGGTGGTGGATCATGGTGGCATTTACTGAGATGAGACAGGCTGGGAAGGAGTGAGTTTAGGGTGTGGGAGAAATTTAGAGTTCTCTTTGGGAGGTACTAAGTTCAAAGTCCCCGTGAGGCATCCAAGTGACAGCACTGTATTGGGGTGGAGGGAGTTCTAGAGGGAAGTTCCTTGGGGTCACAACTCACCTCCACCATATATCAGCCGTATTATCTTGGGTCAGTCATGCAAGCTCCCCTGGAGTAGGGAAAATAACACTCAAGCTGCTCCCTAGGATAAGGAAAATAAATAACTGAGCTTCTTTGGGTTCTGATTGGTTGTGAAGGTCAACAGGGAATACATGTGACAAATATGAGTGCCTGGCTTGTACTAAGTTAAGATATATATATATATATACATAATGATCAAGCAGCTTTGTCCAGTATTTGCGTCCATGCTCGTTGTGCACAAGTCTCAAGGCAAGGATAAAACCAATTGAAGTTTAGCACTAATGATACCAGATCTGTCCTTTTTCAGCGAGCTCCCTTCTGGTTTCCTTAACTTCCCTATTATTCCGTGGCTCAAGGCCTAGGTTAACTGCCTAAACCCTGAAGAGCATGTCATTTTCTTCTAAAGCCTGCGGAGCTCCCCGCTGCTGACAACATATAAGGTCTGAGCACCTGAACTTTGCACTCAACGAACGACCTCCATGATCTGACCCCAAACTCCACCGTAGGCTTTTTTGTTCCCCCTCATATAACTTTCCTTTGCCCAAATTAGTTTTCTCATTATAACATGAATGTGGCATCCAATTCTCATAGGCTCACAGTCGTTTATTAATTCGTTGATTTTATAGATGCCGCTCATGTGCCAGCTCCGAGCCGATGACTAAGGCAATTAAATAAGGCTCATCTGTCTGTTGGTTCTGCTCTTAGGCTGGGCATCTAGTGGCAAAGACATATGTCAAGCACACTTTATAATGCAACGTATTGTGACAGAAGTATCACCAGGTACCAGATGGGAAGCCCCCCAGTAGAGGGATCAGCGGCCAGGTAGGATGTAGGGCACATCCAGGGGGATTACGGACTCATTCTCCTGTCTCCACACGAGTCTGTCACCTAGTCAAGTGGCCTTTTCTTCACTTCTGCTGCCATTTACTCGCTCCCGCTGCTACTCAAGGTCTTACAGGTTCACAGAGCGCTATTGTAATTGGAAGTATGGACTTTGGAGTGGGGCTGACACGTGCTGTGATCTTGGCCCCACCAATGAATGAGTATCTGATCAACCTTGAGAGAGTTCTTCATCCTTCCAGACTTGGTTTCCTCATCTGCAAAATTGGGGCTGATGCAAGAACCTACTTTGGAGTGGCATCGTGGGAACCCAATGCGGGAAGGCCTGTAGATCCCTACAGTGCTTTCTCGGGGGACCTGCTGCTATCCCCCCACACACACTCCCCACTCCCTGCCCGTAGGGGCAGCGTGCACCAGTTTCCCAACGGATTTAGCAGATGAATACATGTCTGCCGGTATTAATTTTCTGACTTCCTATCATCAATCCGCGGTTAAGGTTTTAATTCCACTGTAATAAACGACAAACTGTAGAGATGTCGCTTCCTGCTTTTTTGGAAACATTTTATATTAAATTAATTATTATTATTTTTTAACCTCTAAATCCTTATTCCTGTGAAATGCCTGCTTTGAAGTTCCTTTCTTTCCCCAGAAGAGAGCAATTTATCAGCTTTTAGAAGATTATGATTCAGCAGGGAGCCTGTTCAAGTCCATTTGGAGACACAGGTTCCTTTGAGGCTTCGATACGAGGAAGGCCCATTTAAGGCCTTGTTAACAGAAGTATTAATATTCATAATACACTTCTCAGTCTCTTTTGTGTCTCAGACTCATTCCTCTTCCAGAACACTGGGATCTGGATCACTTTATCAGCAGCACCTCAAGGGAATTTGCTAATAATTCACAAAACAAATAAATCTGCTCCTTGGCCCCTTTTCCCCAATTAGTCCCCTAATTTATCCAGGATCATTTTCCTCTTTTTCTTTGGCTCTGATTTCTCAATCCAATGGCATGTGGTTGATGCATGGGCCGGGTATCTCCACTGCCAGCATCACTGACGTCATCTGGAGAAGGTGCCCCACTGCAGGCTGGCCCTGTGCAAGGCCAGGCCAGGGGAGGATGCCTCTTCTCGTCTCCTCGCCACTGGGAAATGTCTTTGTAGAATGCCATTTACTTTTTTTTTTTTTAAAGATTTTATTTACTTATTCGTGAAAGATACACACAGAGAGGCAGAGACATAGGCAGAGGGAGGAGCAAGCTCCCTGTGGGGAGCCCGATGCAGGACTCGATCTTGTGACTTGGGATTATGACCTGAGCCAAAGGCAGACACTCAACTGCTGAGCCACCCAGGTGCCCTGTAGAGTGGCATTTAATAAAAGACTCGTTTGGGTTTATTTTTCATGCTACCATGCAGCAAATATCTGTATGTTGTACTGAGCTGGAGTAGTTGGGGTTGGCTGGCAAAAACCAGCAAACAAATACACAAAAGTAGAACAAAGGGCTATATTTGGAGATAGAAATGAGTATTTTGGAAATGATATCTAATTCCACTAGCTGATTTTTCTGGTTTTTGGCAGGTGGGGTGATCGAGGTGTGTCATGTGAGCTGAATTTGGAGCTATGCGAATGTACACATGCACACACATATATACACACACCTATCATCCTGCTCCAGGTATGCGTTTCCTTTGTGATTCTTTTGAGCCACACACAGACTTTTCTCCTTAAGTTATTTGTCAGTGAGTGCCGAAATCTCCTGTTACTTATTTCTTCAAACAAATCAATTGTAAGTATGATTATATTATATTTATGATTATATTTGGCATTTGAGACACCCACTGTACCTTTCCTTTTTCACTCTCCGAACATCTGAAAAACACTGAGATATTTCAACTTGGTTGCTTTCTCATAGTTCAAATCACAGCACATTTGCATAAAATCTCTGATCCCCACTTTGAACTCCCTTTTAATCTCCCTTCCCAGGAATTCTCAAGTAGACCCCAAATCGAAGTTGAGTAACTGGAGAGAAGACCCAGTGCTGCCTTTAATGTGAGACTGGGGAGGAGGGGGTATGTCTGCTTGAGAAATAAAATGGTCGCACATCTGGTGTTCTTGGAATTGGGTTGCCTCCTTTCAAGAAGACCAGAGGAGGGTGTGCTTGTGTGTGTGTGTGAGTGTGTGTGTGCACGTGTGTAGTAGCTCAAATCTGGACTGCTTCTTCCTTCTCAGAAAAGACAAGAAATACCACATCTTGGTTTTCCATGAAGATGACAAGACTGATTTTACTCCATGACTCTGATATTTAAAATCAACAAGTAGTTGCCTTAAAAGAGCTCACAGCCACACAAAGAGACAGGTGTGCTGGATAAGAGCACTTTACAAGAATGAACAGAACTTAGGGAGCAGAATCGTAAGACCAACTTTGTTTTTATCCTCACTTCTCCCTTTAAACCTGCTCAGTGAGGAAAGGTTTTTCCCTACCATCCAATAGATTTTATTTATTTATTCATGAGAGATGGAGAGAGAGAGGCAGAGACACAGGCAGAGGGAGAAGCAGGCTCCATGAAGGGAGCCTGACGTGGGACTTGATCCCAGGTCTCCAGGATCATGCCCTGGGCTGAAGGCGGTGCTAACCCGCTGAGCCACCTGGGCTGCCCCTCTACCACCGAATAGAAACTGAACCCTGTGGCCTTGGTGCTTATTTTCAGATGGTAAAAATCCAATGTCCTCTTTTTAAGGAAAAAAGTAAAAACAAAACAAAACAAAAAAACAGTCTCAACATAGACGTCAAGACAGCCAGTCCAAATCAACCTTTCGAGTTCACACAGAGTTAAGTGTTCACCTCTCCCCATGCCAGTCTGCCCACCTGCCCACTTGCCCTCTGGCTCCTTTATTCCTCAGGTGGCATCTCCTCCACCATGTAGCTGCCATCTCAGACCCTTTTCAGGTTGTAGAAAGAAGTAAGGAAAGTTCTTTCATGACTGATACTGTTGTAGGTTGGCTTTGCCTTCTCTGCACTGGAAGTTCTAGCAGAGGGTTAAAGATGACTTTGACTCTCCTGGAGAAAGTTCAGGCTTATATAGATACCACCTGCTGGACACCCCGCCTGCCCTTCTCTGGACACACGTGCTGTTGGTTTCCTGACTTGTCCTCCTGAGTCCCATGTTTAGCTCCACCCTTTCCCCCATTGCACTCACCCCTGGGTCCCCTTATACCATCAAGTCAGGCCCCAAGTTGAACACTTGGTCCTCAGGACTTACTATCTTTGACCAGTCATTGGAGGGGAGTTCAGTCTGCTTATAGGCTGCTCTGACCTCCTCCCATAACGAGCTCCCCACGCTGCTTGCTGACACCCTTCTGGCTTGGGGTGGAGAGGGAGCAACTCTCCCCCCAACCAGCACGGGAGGTTTGAGGCTGCTGAACAGCTGTTGTAAAAATACTCTTCCACGATTCCAGGTCTCTTAATTCCTTTATATTCTCCTTGTGGGAAGGAAGTTTGTTGACTTAGGAAACCTGTTCTTAGTTATTTCTTTTGAAAATTTGCAGCTGGCACTTCATGTAGGAGTTTCATAGACACTGAGGTTTTGTGCATCATTTTAAACTTTCATTTTCTCATCCTACTACATGTGTTCCACAGATGATCAAGGTCCTAAGAGTTTATCTCCCGTCGCGTGTGTGCTATATGGCAATGAGGACTTAGAGCTGAGACTTGAGAAGTGGGCAGTTGAGAGTGTTCTCTGCACATGGTGGCAGTCTTAGAGGAGGCTTTCAGGAGGAGGGATCTGTCTAAGGCCAGAGGATGCAGAAATTTTGAACTAAAAAAGGGGGATGAAGAGACTGTGTTTAAGAGCCCGTTGTATCAGCCCAGCCACAAGACAAGCTGGAGCTCGAGTATGGACATGACAAAGCAGAATGGCCTCATGTGGCAGGTGGGATTAGTATCCTTTATAATCCCCTCCCCTTGTGTGTGGCCAGGACGCAGGATTTGATAGGATGTCACATCTGTGATTGTGTTGCATTACATGCAAAGATGGAGGAAGCTTGGCAGATGTAATTAAGGTCTCTGAGTAGCTGACTTTGAGCTAGTCAAGAGGGAGAGATTTGCGGTGGGCCTGACCTAATTAACTAGAAGAAATCACACAACCATATTGTTAATTACCTAAGGGGAAAGGTGGCCCTCAGGCGCCGAGGGCCTCAGTCCTGCAGCCACCAAACTCAAAATCCTGTCAACAACCTAGATGAGCTTAGAGGAGGCCTTCAAGCCTCAGATAAGACCATGGCTTGGCCAACACCTTGATTATAGCATTTGAATCAGAGGCCTGAGCTGGGGCCATGCCAGACCCTTGACCTGTTGAAACTGAGATGACAAATGGTTTTGTTTGAAGCTGCTGTATTTATGGCAATCTGTTACACAGCAATCAAAAAATTGAACAAGATCTCTGTTTTGTGTTGGAGCATATTGAGAAATAAGGATACAGAAGCTAGCAGAAGACCTAACTAGGTGGGGTTTAGGACGCTAGATTCATGGGAGTGGACTCTTCAGTAAAGATCTAGGGATCTAGGGTAAAAAAAAAAAAAGAAAGTCTGGTTTGCTCATGCTCCGTATTCTTTGCAGGCCGACCGGGGATGCTTCTTTGCATTATTCTGACCTCAGAATGCAGGCACATGGGCACTTCTTCTGTAGTGTTGCCATTGGCCATGGCAGGAAACAAATAGGAGAATAGAATGAATTGCATCAAGGTGTTTACAGCTTCAGCCTGAAGGTGTCCTTTTCACTTTTACTCACATTTCTCTCTCTCTCTCTCTCTCTTATTTTTAAATTTTATTTATTTATTCATGAAAGACAGAGACAGAGAGAGAGGCAGAGACACAGGCAGAGGAATAAGCAGGCTCCATGCAGGAGCCTGATGTGGGACTCGATCCTGGGACCCCAGGATCACGCCCTGAGCCGAAGGCAGGTGTTAAGCCGCTGAGCCACCCAGGGATCCCCTGTACTCACATTTCATTGGCCAAAGCAAGTCACACGGACACGCCTAACATCCAGGGTAGAAAGAATGAAC
The DNA here is from genome assembly GCF_018345385.1 of Vulpes lagopus. Lineage (NCBI taxonomy): Eukaryota > Metazoa > Chordata > Mammalia > Carnivora > Canidae > Vulpes > Vulpes lagopus. Next base: position 50,110,231 of record NC_054828.1, read on the forward strand.
CAAAAATATGTGGTGAGTTTCATTAGTCAGCGTACAATAGTTGTAGATCCTAATACAAGGGGGTGATTTGATGGCAGCCCAGCCTCTTAATTTACGTCCAAGCACCTTCCTTATCCTCCCAAATTCTGAGAAGCGACGAAAGGGTGCATCGCAAGCACACACGTATTTTGTATTGGATATTTGGCAGTAGACAGAACGGTGAGCAACATTAAGAAACAGGTGTCTTTTCATGTATCGATGCTTCCTACCCCAGTATTCCTACTGGATGTAAGAAGGATTTTGAGTCTGTATTTATACCAGGAATTCCCATTTTCCTGTTTCTTTTATGCCTACATTATACCTTCTCTCATCTATTGTGAAACTCAGTTTTCTAGTGAATTCAGGGGCCGACAGGGACCTCTCAACAGGTTTTCCAAGGGAGATACCAGGGAAAATTTTGAGAGGTATTCTAATCAAAACTCTCGCTCTTTGCCTCAGAAAAGAATGGAAGGCGTGAAAGGCAGGAGAGCTTTCCCAGAGCAAAAACGAGTTGTGCGCAGGCCAGTTAGTAATAGTAATATTACAATTTTAAGATGTTCAAGACGTTTTGATCTCTCTGATGGCTGATATAAGAAAGACACTGTTATCATCCCACTTGTGATACGTGAAAAACTGAGGAATAGACAACGTCTGACCTGGGTCTCTTCTTCCCCTCCTTCTTCCATCAAAATGAACTCTTAGGAAAGAATTTGCTGGAATTTCACTTCTCCAAGGATTGTCTGCATTTTAAGCTGTAAAGTGAAATGGGATGTATGGTCACTGGGAAAATTGTCAGGGGCGTAAACAGAGTTGTGGCAGAGACGGGAGCCACATGGTAGAGTTAGAGATGGCAAACACCACCGGTGGGTCATTGTGGAAGCCAGGCCCGGGGGAGGGAGCTGGGGAAGCACTGAGTGGGGCGGTGGGGGGGTGCGTGAAGAGTGTGACAAGCCCATGACAAGCTGGGTGGAAGGAGGGGCCGAGGAACAGCAGGAGAACCAGGAGACAGAGGCCTTCAGGAAGTCAGAGGAGGAGAGAATTTTGGAATTTTGGAAAGGAAATCTGAGGCTCCAGAGAGAAAGAAGGCAGCTGAGGCGAGGAGGCTGGAGGGTTCCGTGGATGTGGCTAAGCCAAGGCTCTTAGCAGGGATCCGGGCTCTTGCCCCTTCAGGAGAGGGGGAGCAGGGTGATAGATACGGTAAGAAACACCACCTCGGGGACTTCGATGGGCTGTCGCTGTGGGGGGAGACCTGCAGAGGAAGGTTCACCCTGGGCAGAGGAGGGCCGGGGCTGCCGCTGGGCCTGGGGGCCTGCTGGGTGGAGAAGGCACAGGGAGGCAGCCCTGTGGTCCTTGAGGCGGGCGGGGAGGAGGAGGCCACACAGGGTGAGGTGGGGTAGGGCCAGAGGGTGAGGTCCACCTCTGGAGGCCTCACTGTGCTTCAGCAACACGTAGGACATGCACATGGGGTTGGGGGGGTGGGGTGGTAGGGACTCTAGGGAGAGCTCTGCACAGCCCCGGCCTGCTCTTGGGTCAGGCAGGGGGAAACGGAGTCCAGGCAGCTCCCTGAACCAGCTCGCCCCTCGCACACCTTTGCACCTTCCTGGCCAGTGTCGCGATCCGGCGACCGAGGGCGGGGAGACGAGAGACGCCAGGAGCTCTGACCGGGTCAGAGCAGAGCCGGCTCTGGACAGGGCAGCTGGCCCGGCCGTCGGGGACTGCGGTGTGAGGCAAGACCCGGGAGGTGACCTCGCTAAGATCTGGGACATCCAACTCATGATTCTGATGTCTCTCCCTTTTTTTTTAATTAATTTTTTTTTATTGGAGTTCAATTTGCCAACATATAGCATAATACCCAGTGCTCATCCCAAGTGCCCCCCTCAGTGCCCATCACCCAGTCACCCCCACCACCGCCCACCTCCCCTTCCACCACCCCTGGTTTGTTTCCCAGAGTTAGGGGTCGCTCATGTCCTGTCTCCCTCACTGATATTTTCACTCATTTTCTCTCCTTTCCCCTTTATTCCCTTTCCCTAATTTTTATATTCCCCAAATGAATGAGACCATATAATGTTGACTTACTTCACTCAGCATAATCCCCTCCAGTTCCATCCACATCGAAGCGAATGGTGGGTATTTGTCGTTTCTGTTGGCTGAGGAATATTCCAGTGTATACACAGACCACAGCTTCTTTATCCATCATCTTTCGATGGACACCGAGGCTCCTTCCACAGTTGGGCTATTGTGGACATTGCTGCTATGAACATCGGGGTGCAGGTGTCCCGGCGTTTCCCTGCATCTGTATCTTTGGGGTAAGTCCCCAGCAGGGCAATTGCTGGGTCATAGGGCAGGTCTATTTTTAACTCTTTGAGGAACCTCCACTGATGTTTCTTTGCAGGTTCGTATCCGCGAGAAAGCTATTTGCAACCTGGTGAGGGCCCTGTGGTTCGAGTGTACTGCTTTTTCTTTGAGAGAAATCTGTTTTGTGTTTGGGGGGATTTGTCATCTGTTCCGTTGGAGAGTGTCTCATAAAAGACACTTGGGTTTTTTGTTTTGTTCTGCGCTGCTTTTTTGCGGGGGGCGGTAGCTGTTATCAGTAGAACTGGAGGAGGGGTTTCCATGTGCATGGATTAGGTTGATGTACCAATCCCTTTCTTCTCCAGGGTTTTTAAGGAATCTTCCATGATTGGCTGAGCATGAGGAATCTCCCTGTGACAGCTCTATAAAGAAAGAAAGACAATAAAGACAATCTAACAGGCAGTCAGTCGATGACGATTTTGGTCTGGAATAAATTTAGCGCATCTCATAAAGTTTTTATAGATGCTACCTTTCAGATGCTTAGAATATTATTATCTAGCCCAACATTTCTCTGTTCCTGTTTTTCTTATCCTAGCCTGGAAAAAAAAAATCAAAAACCAGCCCCACACTTCTAGGATGTTCTTCTGTGTCTATTTTAAGCTCTTAGCAGAGTCGTTTAAATGACTGATTTTTCTTTTTCCGCTGCATGGTGTTCTTTTCCTATGGGATTTAATTAGAGACTTCCACAAAAATCTGACAATTAGTGGGTTTTGCCATGGAATTCGTGATTTGTATCTTTACGGGGCTTCAACGCGTAAGCCTCAACAGGTCCCTCCTAAGCATAAGGTTTTGGGGTTTTGGGGCCAACATGGAGGAAAAATGAAATTCAGATAAAGGGAAAATATCCGATCGTTCCCAACTGGTAGAACAGAAAGTGACTGTGAGCCCAGCCGGTAGCCACTGAAATCAAGCCACTTAAAAATACACCTTACAGGTGAAAACAAAACAAAATAAAACAAAAAAATTAGCTAGGAGTTACATTATTAAGAATTATAGATACTCTTTCATGGTTTCTTTGCAGACATTGCAGCTCTTTTTTTTTCTCGGTCATCAATAAAATGGATTCTCTCTCTCTCTCCTTCCTTCCCTCCCTCCCTGTTCTGTGTTTTGGGAAGGAGTGAGTGTGCGACCAACAGGAAGCAAAGGGTGTGAGGCAGCTGCAAATGAAATATGTATGTGCCAGGTAAAAATATATCCATGTCTTTCCACATGGATGGTGCTTGATGAGCCTGGCTTAATGGCGCCTGGGTCTGAGGAGTTGTGCGACTCTACAGCATATTTTATTATTTAATGGGAAAGAAAGTGTATCATTACAGTGAGACCCACAGCGTCCCAATCCCGTCGATACCCCCTTCGTGAAAAAAAATAGTTTTCTTCATTTTTTGGAAAAAAATGGGGGGAGGAGGAAGGGGTCAAAAGGATTCAAATCAAGGGAGGGTTATCTCCCATAAACCCCCTCTTTCCTAAATCTTCACGAGTTAAATGCTCTCATTTCTGCTAGTGAAGTTTCCCTTCTGCAGCAAGGAAGGAGCAGTGAAAAGATAATATGTTTTGACTTTTTTTTTCCCCTTTCAGAGAGAAAAGCCCAGTGGGCTCCTGCAATCCCAGCGGGGCTGGGAGGGTAGACAGGCAGTTGAGGAAGGCAAGGTTAGCAGAGAGGTGGCAGGTGGCATCCCAGAGGCTGGGGCCCCCAGGTCCCCTGGGCAGCCACGCAGGGCCCAGGTTCCAGAGATGAATCCCAGGGGCTCGTGGTGCTCCCCGGCCTGCAGAATGGCGGGAGATACCAGATGGAGCCTCCAGAGTTGACACTTCAGCTTGGGAGCAGAGAGCAGGAACAGAAGGCAGGACAAGTCCTGCACCAGGAGGAGTCAGACACTATAGGCTTTCCCCACAGCAACGCCATTTGCTCCCAGGGTGACCTTGGGCGCGTGGAGCCACTTCATCCGGGTTCTTCTGTAAAGCACAGGCGATGGCATGTGCCCGGCCTACCTCATGCATGCGGCGCGTGTCAGAACGCAGACCAGGGCTTCTTCGGTCTGATTTCAAAGGACTCTGTGAAGAGAGCAAGCTTCCCCCGAGTGCCTTCTCAGTGCCTGGCCCTGTGCTAGCTCCCAGGGCCGGACCCCGGCCCCAGCTCTCAGCAGGCCGGGACCCACATCAAGCAGAAGGAGCAGCCGTGGGGTCGGGTCCTGGTCAGCAGCCTCAGGTGGTGGCTCAAGAGAGCAGCCCCCAAACTCCCCGGGGGACACGGACTGTGGGAGAAGTTGTGATGAACAACAAAGAGCCACCACATTTCATGGTTTCGGGGACACACGTTCCCCCCACATTTTAACATATTTAAACCGAGGAGGCCGCTCCCAGGAGTGGTTGGCCAAGCGTGAACAGCCGCTCCTTTTCATTGGCGGCACGCAAAACGATGCTGCATCTTATCATCTACGAAGGCTTATATCCCATGAAATGCCAGAAAAGAAGAAAAAGCCCCTATCCCTGATATCCAACGCAGCAGTCCTAAAGCTGAGAAGAACTTTAAGCGAGGGAATCTCTCATCATCAAAGCAAATCAATCAATCGGTGAAACAGTTTTACAAAATGGGAAAGAGGGCAGAAAACGGACACAAGAGATTTATTCAGACATGAAGGGAAACCACTGGGCCTGCAGAGCCTTCAGCTTCTACCTTGAACGTCGCCTTGAACTCCAGGCGGTCAGTTTGCAGCCCTCATTGTGCTGCTTCCAGGTTTTTTTTTTTTAAATTTTTATTTATTTATGATAGTCACATAGAGAGAGAGAGAGAGAGAGAGAGAGAGAGAGAGGGGCAGAGACACAGGCAGAGGGAGAAGCAGGCTCCATGCACCGGGAGCCCGACGTGGGATTCGATCCCGGGTCTCCAGGATCATGCCCTGGGCCAAAGGCAGGCGCTAAACTGATGCGCCACCCAGGGATCCCTGCTTCCAGGTTTTTGACTGGCATGCTCGACTTGCTTCTTTACCCCACACACTGTTTGAAAAGTCCTACACTGAAAAAAATAATAAAAAATTAAAAAAAAAAAAGAAAAAAAAAGAAAAGTCCTACACTGGCCCTTGGGAGCCGAAAAGAAGGCTGAGGTAGACAGCGGAGGGCAGTGAGAGAAGGTTGTTCAAGCTTTGGGGCCCTAATCCTCTTCTTGTGTTTCTTCTTCTTCCCTTGTACCTTGCCCTTTTTGGCCTTGGTCATCAAACAACCTGCCGTCCATCCTGACCTCCTCCCTTCTTCTGTTTGTTCCAACGAGTGCACCAGCTCTCTCGGCTTCGTCACCTCCTTAGCCTCACTACCTCTCCCTCGCCTTTGTCACAGTATAAGTCACTTGTCTTGTCTCCTGGTGGTGAAGAGGCAGGTGAGCACTGGGTTCAAATGTGGCCTTTGCCAGTTTAGCCTCTCCAACTATCATCTCCCCAGCTGTCAAATGGGATAATAATAATAATAATAATAATAATAATACTCATGTCATACAGCTGTTGTGTTGTTTAAAAGAGTTAGGTGAGTTTTATGTGCTTGGTATAGCGACTGGTCGGCACATAGAAGTTATTTTCTGGTGTCTTCTCACCAGTAGTAGTACGAGTCATCTTGATGGTGTGGCCATGTTAGTCATGTTTGGGGACAGAGAGGTCCTTGCAACACGATTAGCTGGTTAGGACATTTCTACAGCCTTTCAACACCTGGCAGCCCTTCTCATTGGCTGGCTAAAGATTGAAGTCCCAAGGCCCGGAGGCACCCATTGTATGTAAAGAATTAATTTATTTACTCTGCATCTAGAACAGTACTAGCAACGTGCCTTTCCTGAGGAGAACTGAGAAAAAGGTCATTCGAATCATTTTCAATGGGGCTCAATTCTCTGGAGAGAATCCAGTTGGGGAAAGCTGGTAAAGGATAGACATACCCTTACTTCACAACGTTGAGTTTGTATTCGAAGGCCATTGATTTAGAAGAATGAGTGTGACTCGAAGGGGATGAAGCCAACAGATAAATTCCCAGTACAGCCCGTTCGTAAGGCACAACGAAGGCTGCCTCCAAGAGGAATGTTTCTGTTTAAAGTTATCCTCTGTAGACCTGATTCTGAAGCCTATTTCCCAACTAATAATTTTCAGTTTTACATTATTGAGCCTGAACGCTGACCATAGACTTTTCTTGCAGGTGGTGCTAAATAGGAATGTTGATGCATGTATTTTGGAAGCCAGTGGGGAATGCAGTCCAGAAGGTTCGCTGATCTCACTTTCATTGCACAATTCTTATTAAAAGACGAAAATATGCTTTTGGTTGACACTGAAAAGAAGACAAAGAAAGGGCAGATGTCTGGAATGATGGTACTAGGTCAAGTCTTTCCTTCCATTTGCCTCTTCTTGACCAGCAAAGTAGCCGGTTGGAGATGTGGGAAAACTCTCCAAATTTCTTTGAATTGTGAAGGCACAAAACCCCAAGTACCTGGATAGTGATGGTTGTTCTGAACTGGGCAGGCACATTTGGCTTAGAATCGTCACTTAGCTTTGTTGAACTTAAAACCACCTGTGATTTCACCAGCAAAATGGGTTTATTCGGGAATGGCAGAAAATTGCAGGCTGAGACTTTCAGGCTCCCTGCAGCCAAACCCTAGGCAAACTCTGAAAACAAAAGAGAGAAATGCTTATTTTTTATAGAGAAAAGGGCGGTGTTGGGAAGGGCTATTATAAACCAAAAGGTCATCGGAGTTCATTGGGCTTTTCATTGGCTGAGTTACAGCCATCTCTCATTGGCTGCGCTGTTGCCAGGCCAGGAGAAAGCCTTCTTCCCTTCTGGGATTAGTAAAACAGCTTTTTCTGGTCGGGAATGAAAGGTATGTCAAGTACTAGGGCACCAGAGATCCACCTTCTGGCCTCCCAACTCCATTTCTTTTTTGTTTGTTTTTAAGATTTATTTATTCATGAGAGACACACAGAGAGAGGCAGAGACACAGGCAGAGGGAGAGGCAGGCTCCCCGTGGGACTCGATCCCAGGACCCTGGGGTCACGACCTGAGCCAAAGGCAGACACTCAACCCCTGAGCCACCCAGGCATCCCTCCCAACAACATTTTAAATGAGGTTTCCTTTATCACTATCACGGATTGGAGGGAGAGAAGGTGGTGTGGACACTGTGTCACAACATCCAGATCTGTGGAGTCGATAGGAACAGAGTGATGAAGGCAGAAGGAAAGGTACACGGATCAGTTTTCCCCAAAACAAATAGTGTGGCTCCAGAGAAGGAGCACTGTCTGGAATCCTGAAGGGGCTATGTGGCCATAACACATGAGCGTGTTAGGAGCTGAGTAGGAAAAATTAGAGATGGAGACAAACCAGGAGAGACTCCTGCCTCTGGGAAACAGACAAAAGGTTGCAAAAGAGGAGGAGGGTTGGGGATGGGGTGACTGAGTGATGGGCACAGAGGAGAGCACTTGATGGGATGACCACTGGGTGTTAAGCTGTTGGAAAATTGAATTTAAATGAAAAAAAATGTAAAAAGAAAAAGTAATCAAATCCACATTGGCAAAGCAAAAAAAAAAAAAAAAAAAGTGTTGTCTTTTTGAAAGTGGTGGGACACCAGTGGTTTTTCAGTCTTCTTGAAATGTTCTCTGACTATATTCTCATGAATACATTTTGATTTAGGGCAAGGATAAAAAGAGTGACTGTGAGCAGGATCTGTTACCGGAAAAGCAGCACTATCATGTTCTCAGTAAGCCCTGCACTCTGAACACATACCCCAGCTCATTCCATCACAAGGTAGACGAACTCAACATCATGGTGGCTCCAGGATAGGGAAGCCTTAATTACAGCCAGAAATTGGCACTGACATTCTGCCTTCTGCCACCTTGCATTTAGTCTTTTTCAGTGGTATTAATATTTAAGCTATTTTGCTAAATGAAAATTATTTTTGTGAAAAGGTTAAGCTGTGTGTACACTCGCATTAAAGGGATATTTTGCTTTTCCTGTAGAGATTTATCTTAACTTTAAAGATTAAACATGAAATAAGCCATGGAAAGAAAAAAGAAAGAGAAAAAACAGAATGGCAGATCAGAAGAATTCTACTTTCAACATCTCCTTCTAATGAGCCTACAATTAGATGAGGATCGTCAACATGGTGTTTGCCAAAGCCCAGACAACTGGTTTTTTTTTTTTTTTCTAGTTTTGGTGGAGATGGGATGTTAAGGGAAGAGAAAGTTAGGAAGGAAATTCTGTGCTGGGAAATCTACCTATTTCTGTTTATGAACAAACTATAGAAAATTGATTGTCCTCTGAACACCCAGGTGAGCTCATCTGTGGAAATTCCCCGGCTGTCGTCTCTGTATGCTCTAAATAGCTCAGCTCACTGAAACAGAGCTGATGAGGTGATTTCTTTTTTAATTCCCAGTAAATTTGTAATACAGGCTACCAAAAAAAAAAAAAAAGCATTTTCTAACTCTTTTCAATTGTTTATCGCTAGGTAGCATCCACCCAACTGCTTCCCCACCTGCCCCCTTCCTTGTCTACATGGCAGCAAGGAAACAGGCTGGGAAACATCTTACACTGAATAACACACCTACATTACGGAGTATTCTGTGATCCATTAGCTTAAAAACAGCTCTTTCTAGGCATCCTAAAATGGGAAACCCGGTTCTTAGCATAAATGAAGTTGTACCTGTGTCACCTAAGGAGAGGGTCAAGGAAGGAGGGGGAGCGTGCCATCACAGGAAACAAAACCTCAGGGAAAGGGCATTCTGATGACAACTTCATCAAAACCAGGAGCATGGAGCTCTGTACTTCCCCATTATTGTTCCTTGACCTGCCATATTGTGATGAGATCTTCTCTTCAACCCGTTCGGAGTCTCTAATCAAAGGGCCTGGTCTGATGAGTGATTAGGACCAAGATGACCCCGGTAGTGATCTCCTCTCCCTGTGTGCCTTAGCCCTGGGTGGGCCACAGTGTATACCGTTAGCCTCATGCTCAGGGTGTGACTAGAAATTCAGCCCCACGGTGAACCCTGAACATTGCGCTGGTAGCATTTTTGGGGGTTGCTAATGAGAACCATAAAATAACACCAAAGAAAGATCTGAACGGACATGCCAGATGATTGCGTTTGCACACTCTGAACCTAAGATTTATGAATCGAGTTTGGGGTTGCCTTAGTATCTAGCCTCTCATAAAACGCGGCCACAGCTACTATTTAAACGAAACAGAAGAAAGATAAAAGTGGTTTCCAGAGTGTGATGAAATGATTGTGTTATTGAAATGACAGTGTAGATGTGGCAACTGCCTCAGAGATGGCCCTGCTTGCGAGACGCCGCCCGCACTTCTGAAACACAGGCCCAACCAACACCCCTTTCCTCTGATGGCGTGTGCGTCTGTAAGACATGTGCATGCACATGTTTTGCTGTTTGACAAGCTCTTCCATGAATGTCAACCTTGGTATGTCTCTACCGAGGGCATTTCTCTGTGGCTGCTTTAACACGTATTTTTAATTATCGTTGGTTGAACACATGAGCTCTCCTGTTCAAATACCACTGCATGCTTGACAAGACTTGGAACCTTCTAGAAAAGGGTCCCTGGCTCAGTGGCTCTGATTGTGGACGAGGTAATTTGCTTGAGTAGAGTATTCACCTGAGGCAAGAGGAAGAAAGTGGACCGTTGCCAACTCCGGAAGGGTCTGGCGAAGAGGCCATTCTCCTAGGCCCTTGACCAGGACTCCTTCGAGTGAAATGGCTTTATCCAATCACCTCGGCCCCAACAGAATGATAGGCTTTTGGAAACTAAACCATTCCTGAGGCAGTGTTGTCACTGTGGATAAGCAAATGGATAATATCTGAACCATAGGCAGTCCCTGCAGCGATGTGAATTGAAACGTAAATGCATTTTGAAACAAACAAAGCCATGGGTTTTGAAAACTCAACGTGGTGATAAAAATGTCCAGCAAATCTGCCATTCGTGGGTGACATCTGGGAGGGGATTCTTCAGGGCTTGAGTTTACTCATCAAGAAGAGAACCACGGAAAATTGTCAACATAACCCTAATCGTGGGGGATATTCATTCCCTTCAGGTTGCTTTCTCCATTGGCTCCATTGCTAAAGTGCACCACTCGGCCTCTGGAGTATTTACACTTTCTTTTCTGTAATTATAAATGCCGTGGCAGCTGAAGCATAATACCTGGGATGTAAAAGGGATCCAGAAAAAAATTGAAAAAAAAAAAAACAACAACAACCCACGACAGAGATGAAAAATACCATGTTGGAGCTCGCAACCCCTGGCTCAGTGAGGGCTTTCAGGTCATTCATCTTGCCTTTGATTTGTCTGCTTTTTCACTTCAAATAGGTTTACAGGTTTTTAGCTGAAACCAATTAAAGAGAGCCAATTGGCAGGGTTAGCACTTGTGGTGTTTATGGTGCGCATTGTATTGATTTATGCTGCTCAGCAGCTACAGTGAAAAGCAAACTATATGAAGAGGAGAGGAAAGCCCATACTGGGAGTGGGGGGCATCACAGTGCACAGGATTAATGCGAGGACAGTAATGAACGGCGCCGTAAGGAAACTGCTGACTGTGCAAGTCAGGCAATAAGGGGATTTTTTTTTTTTTTTTTTTAAGAAAGACATCATGGCAACAGTTTAGTTACGAGTGATTACGCAAGATGCTTTGCATCATCAACAAAGCAGTGCTCTTTCACTTGAAGTAGCAGAAAAGGATGCAGGGAAAGGCATTTGCTGGCTGTGTGGGAGCATCTTGAGGTTTACCATGCAGGACGGGGACCTAATTGGGCTGCTCCGAGGGAATGAGTTCCAGGAGGATGTTGCATGGGAGTTATTGAGTAGTGGGACAAAGAGAACTGTGGGGACAGTCGGTTGGGCACTTGAGCCTGGCAGGGTCCAAAGAGCGAGTGGGGCATTTCCGCGAATGGGAAGGCCTGGGGAAGGAACGGATGCAGGTGGAGGAGAATGTTGAACGGTTGCCCAGGTCTCCTCCTGCCTTCAGCTGTGTAGGGCTTACAATGCTCAGGGCGATGCCCTTGGTCTCAAGGAGGTAGAGGGCTCACACACTGCATCACTCAAAGCATCTCCATTGGCAGGGAGTCTGAGAGTGGGCGACGTACTGGCACCTGTGAGCCTAAGACCGAGTGACTCTACCTTGGAGTGGGAGTGCGGAGCACTGGACAGCTTTGTCTGCAGCCTTCTGTGGCGTAGGCTTCTCAAATTCAGGAAAGGTAACTGAAAACTTGACAAGTCTTACACATTCTTGGAGACAAAGGGCTTTGATTATTGAAGATGGAAAAATGTTAAACCAAGTAAATGATCAGTTTGGTTTGGAAAATAGCTCAGGCTGGATCATCATGTAAGACTTTGCTGATTTAGTGTTAAACCTCATAAAGACAGGTGAGTCAGGCATAGCCTTGAATATTTGTAATGATAATAATAATAATTATTATGCTGCTAATATTCTTGCCTTGTCTTTGTTTAATGACTTACCCTGTTTTTTTTTTTTAAGTACGATAACATGAATTGGCTCTTTGATTATCAAAACAATCCTGTGAGTTTGTAAGCTTAGGCATCATTATCCCTATTTGAAAGATGAAGAAATAGCCTCGGGGAGATTAAGTGGCTTATTGTGGCAACTGATAAGAGGAAGGAGAAAGGAACTAACAATTATTGAAGACTTATGACTCACCGGATCCTCAACTGAATATGAATTGAATATATATATATTTATATATATTTGAAAAACTATATATCAATATCCTTTTTTTTACAAAAAAGGAAACTGAACTCAAACAAATGGATTAAATTGCCCATGGGTTAATGTCAAGCAAGAGGGAACATGAGGTTTTGAAAAAAGTTTTCTCTCTTTCTCTTTCTCTTATTGAACCATGATGGTAATTAAAACAAAAAAAAATTCCCTGGTCTAGCATGTAAGGAGCTTGGAAATCATCACTCCATCCTAACAAAATAAAACCTGAAGAAACTGAAAAATCAATGACACTTCTTAGATCTGTGAGACAAATCAGGTCACAGGGCCAAATTCTGCCCCCAGAATTGGAGAGACAAACACATAGATACACAGAACGACAACTCTGAGGACCAGAAGAAACCCAGGAACTGAAACTTGCACAGGAACCAAGACCAGGATAGGAAACCTAAACTGGAACTGATGAATTGCTAGAGGCTCGGTGTGGGCAAGTCTGAGAAGTAAAAATTCCTTCTCTTAAGAGAAGCTATTTTATAAGAGCCTAATCTACTGGGTTATTATCAGAGCCTAAGAGACCCAGAGAAGGGAAATACCCACCTCCGGTCATCTTGTACCACCTGGGGGTGGGAGGTTAAAAAAATTAAAGAGAAGCATTTATGAAGTTACCGTCCAGGGGCACAGGCTCACTAAAAGACTGAGATCTAATCATAGGGCCATAGAATGCTTCCTTCCCCTTCCCTCGGACCTCACCACTGCTTCGTTAAAGGTGGATTTACCACAGTTTCTTTAACCCATTACATCATGTCCACCATTCAACCCCAAATAAGGAGGCCTACTAAAAGTCAGAAAGCACAGTTTGAAGAGATAGCAAGGATCAGAACCAGACCCAGATAGGGCAGGGATGTTGGGATTATCATCAGACCATACATTTAAAACCCACTATGATTAATATGCTAATGCATCTAATGAAAAAGATAAATAATATGTAAGAACCGATGGGTTATATGTGCAGAGAGGTGGACACTTTAAAAGAATCAAAATGAAATGCTAGAGATATAAAATATACTGTAAGTAAAATGAAAAATGCCTTCAGTGGGCTCATTAGTAGACTAGGTATGGCTAAGGAAAGAGTTTCTGAGCTTAAGGATATGTCAGTAAAATTTGTAGAACTGAAAAGCAAATAGAAAAAAAGACTGAAAAAAACATAGAACAGAATAACCAAGAACTTTATACCTACAAAAAGTATAAAGTATATATTATGGGAACGCCAGAAGGAGAAGAAAGAAAGGAACCAGAGTAATAATGACTGAGAATTTCCCTCAAACTGATATCATTCATCAAACCAGAAATCCAGGAAGCTCCGAGAATACTAGCAGGACAAATGCCAAGAAAACTACACCTACACACATCACGCTCAAGCTTCTGAAAATCAAAAAGAAAAAGTCTGGAAAGAAGGCAGAGGTACAGCAAAAAACCGAACAAATAAAACCAAAAAGCTAAAAAAGAAAAAAAAAAATCCCCCATCCCCGCCAAAACAACCCAGCTTACCTATATAGGAGTACAAATAATAATTACATCCAGCTTTTCCTCAGAAAACCACGCAAGCAAGAAGACAGTGAATGAAACACTTAAAATGTTCAGAGAAAGAAAGCCCACTAAACTAGAATTCTGTACCTTCCAAAATTATCCTTCAAAATGGATTTAAAAATATCATACAAACGGTGATCAAGTGAAAACTAGAATATATGTGTGCATATATATTTTTCACCCATCCCCCCCCCACACCTCCCCTCTGTTCTCTGTTTTAGAGTCTTTTTTTTTTTTTTAAAGATTTTATTTATTTGTTCATGAGAGACAGAGAGAGAGAGGCAAAGACCCAGGCAGAGGAAGAAGCAGGCTCCATGCAAGGAGCCCGACGTGGGACTCGATCCCAGGGCTCCAGGATCACGGCCCAGGCCGAAGGCAGGCACTCAACCACTGAGCCACCCAGGCGTCCCTAGAGTCTGTTTTTTAATTTGTTTTTATTTTTCTTTATTCATGTGTTTTGTTTCTTAAATTCCACATGAGTGAAATCATATGGTATTTGTCTTTCTCTGACTGATTTATTTCACTTAGATTTATACCCTGTAGCTCTACCCATGTTATTGCAAATGACGTCATTGCATTTTTTTTTTATTGCTGAATAATATTCCTGTGTGTGTGTACCACCTCTTCTTATCCACTCATGTATCAGTGGACACTTGATGCTGCTTCCACAGTTTGGCTATTATAAATAATGCTACAATAGACATTAAAGTGCATATATCCCTTTGAATTATTATTATTATTTTTTGTAAATACCCAGTAGTGCGATTACTGGATCATAGGGTAGTTCTATTTTCTAACTTTGTAAGGAACTTCCCAACTGTTCTACAGTGGCTGCACTGGTGTGCATTCCCACCAACAGGGCAAGAGGGTTCCTTTTTCTCCACATCTTTGCCAACACTTGTTGTTTCTTGTGTTTTTGATTTTAGCCATTCTGACAGGTGTGAGGTGATACCTCATTGTGGATTTGATTTGTATTTCCCTGATGGTGAGTGACGTTGAACTTCTTTTCATGTGTCTGTTCACCATCTGGATATCTTTTTTGAAGAAATATCTGTTTACATCTTCTGCTCATTTTAAAATTGGATTGTCATTGTTTTTTATTAGGTATTGAGTTGTATCCATTCTTTCTATATTTTGGATACTAACCCTTTGTTGGATAGGCCATTTGCAAACCTCTTCTCCCATTAAGTAGTTTAAGTTTTGTTGATTGTTTCCTTCTCTGTGCAGAAACCTTTTATTTTGATGAAGTCCCACTAGTTTATTTTTGCTTTTATTTCCCTTGCCTCAGGAGATAGATTTGGAAAAATGTTGCTATGGCTGATGTCAGAAAAATTACTGCCTATGCTCTCTCCAAGGATTTTTATGGTTTAAGGTCTCACATTTAGGTCTTTAATCCATTTCAAGTTTATTTGTGTTTATGGTGAAAGAAAGTGTCCAGTTTCATTCTTTTGCATATAGCTGTTCAGTTTTCCCAACACGGTTTGTTGAAGAGACTTTTTTCCTATTGTTTATTCATTCCTCCTTTGGCAAAGATCAATTGACCATATAATTATAGGTTTATTTCTGGGTTTTCTATTCTGTTCTGTTGATCTATATGTCTATTTTTATGCCTGTACCATACTGTTTTAATTATTACCACTTTGTATTATAACTTAAAGTCTGGAATGGTGATACTTCCAGTTTTGCTTTTGTTTTTCAAGGTTGCTTTGGCTAATCAGGATCTTTTGTGGTTCCACACAAATTTTATGATTGTTCTAGTTCTGTGAAAAATGTGGTTCTAGTTCTGTGAAAAATGCAGGATTGCATTAAATCATAGAGCTTTGGGTGGAATAGGAATTTTAAAAATATTTGATCTTTCAACTCATTAGCATGGAATGTCTTTCCATTTCTTTGCTTTGTCCTGAATTTCTTTCATAAGTGTTTTATAGTTTTCAGAGTATAGGTCTTTCCCCTCTTTGGCCAAGATATTTTATTGCTTTTGGTGCAATTATAAGTGGGGTCTGGGGTTGTTTTCTTAATTTCATTTTCTGCTGCTTCATTATTAGTGTATAGGAATGCAACAGATTTTGCATCCTGCAACTTTACTGAATTCATTTATCAGTTCTAGTAGTTTTTTGGTGGAGTCTTTTGGGTTTTCTATATATAGTCTCGTGTTATCTGCACAGTGAGTTTTATTTCTTTCTTACCGATTTAATGTCTTTTATTTCTTTTTATTGTTTAATTACTGTGGCTAGGACTTCCAGTACTATGTTGAATAAAAGTGGTGATAGTGGACTTGCCATGTTCCAGACCTCAATTTTTCACCAGTGGAAAATTAGCTTTGGGTTTTTCAAATAAGGCCTTTACTATGTTGAGGTATGTTCCCTCTAAACCTACTTTGCAGAGAGTTTTTTATCATGAATGGATATTGTACTTTGTCAAATGATTTTTCTGCTTCTATTGAAATGATCATATTTTTTTATACTTTCTCTTATTGATGTGATGTATCATGTTGATTGTTTTGTTAATATTGAAACCAGCCTTGCATCCCAGGAATAAATCCCACTTGATCATGGTGTATGATTTTTTAAAAATATATTGTTGGATTTGGTTTGCTAATATTTTTTTTGGTTTGCTAATATGTTGTTGAGAGTTTTTTGCATCTATATTCATCAGAGACATTGGCCTATAGTTATCTTCTTTTTTTGTGGTGTCTTTACCTGCTTTTAGTATCAGGGTGATACTGGACACATAAATGATTTTGGAACGGAATAACTATATTAACTTCACAAAGAACCAACTTCAGAGAAAGGAAAATTATCAGAGGTAAGGTAAAATTATGTAATACACATTACATAATGGTAAAGAAGTCAGTTTTCCAAGAAGACATAATAATCCTTAATGTGTATACATCTAACAACAGGATGTCAAAATTCTTGAGGCAAAAACTAATAGAACTGCAAGGAGAAATAGATGAATCCACTATTAGAGTTGGAGGTGTCAAAACCTCTTTATAAGAAGTGGGCAGGTCTAACAGGCAGAAAATCAGTAAGGATATAGTTGAACTCAACAGCGCTATCAGTCAACTGTGTATGATTGACATCTATAGACTACTCCAGTCAACAATAGGAGAATGCCCATTCTTCTCAAACTCACATGAAATATTCACTAATTCACTAATCACCCTCTGGGCCACAAAACACACCATAATAAATTTCAATAGAAATTGTACAATGAATACTCATACCACAATGGAATCAAGCTAGGAATCAACATCAGAAAGATAGCTAGAAAATCCCAAAATAGAAAAAAAATCCCAAAATGTTTGGAGATTAAAACATTTCAACATACTTCTAAATAACACGTGAGTCAAAGACGAAGTCTCAAGAGAAATTTAAAAATACTTTGAAATAAATGACAACACAACTTATCAAAATTTGTGAGATGCAGTGAAAATAGTGCTTAGAGGAAAATTTATAGCATTGAGTGCTTATATTAGAGGGGAAGAAAAATCCAGTCAATATTGCATCTATATTTGCATTCAGCTTTAATTGTAGGACACTTAGGAAGGAGAGCAAATTAAATCCAAAGGAAGTAGAAGAAAAGAAATAATACAAATTAGGGAGGATATTAATGAAATTTAAAACAAGAAATCAGTAGAGAAAAATCAACAAAACCAAAATCTCTGAAAGATTAATAAATTCCTTTATAGGCTAACTAAAAAAGAGAGCTAGAGAAGTCAAACTTACTAAATCAAAAATGAAGTGGGTGAAACTTCTGAAGGGGATTAAGAAGTATAAACTTCTAGTTCTAAAATAAATAAGTCATGGGAATGAGACATACAGTATAGAGAATATAGTAACTTTATACGGTGACAAACTTTGTATGGTTTGATGGTAGCTACATCTTTCATTGTGAGCATAGTGTAATGTATATAATTGAAGAATCACTATGATGCACACCTGAAACTAATACAATATTTTATGTCAACTATACTTCAATTAAAAAGATGAAAGAGGGGGCATCACTATAGAGATCATGGACATGTGTTCTCAAATTCAATGACCTAGATGAAATGGACCAATTCCTTGAAAGAAATAACCTGCCAAATTGCACATAAGAAGAAGCAAAGCATCTTAATAGGCTGAAGTCTAAGTCAGTTAAAGAAATAGGCTCAATAATCAATAACTTCTCAAAAAAGAAAATATCAGGCCCAGATGGGTTCACTGGTAAATTCTACCAAATATTTAAGGAAGAAATGATACCAATTCTCTACAATCTTTTTCAGAAGATAGAAGCAGAGAGACTACCTCCTAACTCATTTTATGAGGCCAATTACCCTGTAATACCTAAACCAGACAAAGGAATTTCAAGAAAGTTACAGACCAGTAACTTTCATGAACAAATATGCAGAGTCTCAAAAGATATTAGCAAATCAAAATCTACCATATATAGAAGGAATTCTATACCATGACCAGTAGGATTTATGCCAGGTATGTAAGGCTGGTTCAACATTTGAGAATCATTTAATATAATCTATCATTTCAACAGGCTAATAAAGAAAAATCACATAATCATATCAATAGATGTATAAAAAATTTGACAAAATTTAACACTCATTTATAAAAACTCTTAGCAAAATAGGTATAGATGGGAAATTCCTCGATTCAATAAAGAACACCTACAAAAACCTGACTGCCACAATATATTTAATGGGGAGAAACTAGAAGTTTTCTTGCTAAGATCAAGAACAAGGCAAGAATGTTCCTTTTCACCTCTCCTTTTCAACATTGTAGGGGAAGTCCTAGGTAAGGCAATAAGACAAGGAAAGGAAATAAAAGATATGTATACTAGAAGGAAAAAAATAAAACTGTCTTTTTTTTTTAACAATTTATATCATTGTCTATGTAGAACATGTAAAAAGAGTGATTAGAAAGCTAAAACTAATAGGCAATCACAGCAAGGTTTTAAGGACATAAGATTAATATTAAAAAATCAATCACTTTTGTATATATCAGCAGTGAACAAGTAGAATTTAAAATTTAAAAGGCAATACAATTTAATTAGCATCCCCCAAAATGAGATACTGAGGAAGAAATCTAACACAATATGTATCAGATATGTAGAGGAAAACTATAAAACTTTAATGAAAGAAATCAAATAAAAACTAAGTAAATGGAGAGATATTCTGTATTCATGAACAGGAGGACTCGGTATTGTCTAGAACTTGATCTATTGATTCAACACAATCCCAACAAAAGTCCTAGTAAGTTATTTTATGGAGAATGACAAACTGATTCTAAAATTTACACAGAGCAGTGAAAGACCCAGAATAACCAACTTGATAATGAAGAAAAAAGAACAAAGTTAGAGGACTGACATTATCTGACTTCACAACTTAACTCTAAAGCTATAAAAGTCAGGATAACGTGGTATTGGTGAAAAGGCTTTCCTTTTTCTGGGCCTGACAAGTTTTCATAACTTGATAATGGTCAATTGAATGAATGAGGGAGCTAAGGGCTTAGCTACATTTTTTATTTGTTTCTTTTGTGTCAACTCCCTTTATTAAAATTTCCGATTACACAGTTAGGAGCTCCCTCTTTCCTTCAGCGTCCTTCATTTTGTCCTGGTGATATCATTTGTCTTAGAACAAATTTACTAGCATTTCTCTCTCACACTGATTTTTCTTTCACATTTCCTGCTTTACTGACTAAAACCACACTAACCCAATAATTACAACAAATATGTGTGCTGGGATTTGGAGGTTAGGTTGGTTACGAAATAGTGTATTTCAGGGCAAAGATCAAAACACCTCTCTCAATTGGGAAACATGGCAGACTGGAAAGCCTGTCACAAAATAT
The DNA here is from genome assembly GCF_018345385.1 of Vulpes lagopus. Classification (NCBI taxonomy): domain Eukaryota; kingdom Metazoa; phylum Chordata; class Mammalia; order Carnivora; family Canidae; genus Vulpes; species Vulpes lagopus. Next base: position 50,129,717 of record NC_054828.1, read on the forward strand.
TTTGAGGTTATTATTGTTATTATATTTAGTACACGTATTAAAAGAGAAAATAAGAAATGGGGCTGATTTAGAGGTCCACTAGAGTTTTTGGAGTAGAAAAAGATGTAATGAGGTCTCGATAACAAAATATTTTTAACCAACCGACCAAACAAACAAAATAAGACATATTCTTATTACATGGGTTAGATACTGTTTTAAGCTTGGATAAGGCTAAGCATGGGAAGACATCATGTCACTGGTCACAAATCTGAAGAAAGTACCCTGAATTTCAAGCTCAGAAATGTAAATTCTAGCCTTGGCTGCGAGAAGTAACTGTGTGACTCAACCTCCAGCAGCCTCATTTGTGTTCATTTACCTGTGATGGAAATGAGTGAAGATCACAGACTTTCCAGAACCTCTTTGGATTTAACGGCTGCTTTGATGAGTTTTTTTGTAGGTGCTCAGGCTGGAACACCCTGGAAACCAAAGAGGCCTCTCATAACCAGGGCCTGAATCCTCAGACACATTGGCTCCCCAGGCTGTACGACCATGTTCTCACACTCCAGGAACCTTGGGCCTTTTATGTCTCTCTCATTCACACACCAGAAGGGACTAGTTACCCTTAGAAACAGGGCTCAGACCTTCCCAGCTTGGAAAAATTTAGTTCCACCCTGCAGTTTCACACGAGAGAAGCTAATGCTAGAAGAGAGAAATGCATCTGGAGTTGCACAGTCATGTCATGTCAGAGTGTTTGATAAAACCCACGTCTCCTGACATTGCTCAGGTTTTTCTAAGCCTGTACCCTCTACTCATTTGTGTACTCATTCATTCATTCATTCATTCATTCAGTACTTTCTGACTACCTACTATCAAGTCAACATCTTTTTCACCTGTTTGGAATAAAAAAGACATAGGGACTATGATCTCTATTTAGAAACATGGTTTTATTAGACATATGTGTTGATGAAATCTCATTGTTGGCATTTTTTTCCTGTAGTTGTTTTCATTCAACATTCTGCCTGCCGTGGCATTCTCGCCGAAGAATATTGGACGTTTGTTTATCTGATGTGGGCAGGATAGCAGGAAGGCAGATTCTTCTCGTATTAAGATATGCTGAGCTGCAAAGCAATAGCTCCTAGCTCGCTGCCCCCTGCCACATATAATGTCTTACAGAACAAGAATAAAATTTATTACTCACTCGACAGGCAAGTGGAAGCTCTTCCTAAAGCTTTTCAAGCTGTGGCAGCTTCAGGACAGACTTAACATGGATACCCTGAATACCCCTGTTTGGCCAAATGAAGGGGAAAGAACGTAACTGCATGTAAATTTTTAGGATTCAGGCCTCACCGTGGCCTGGACATTTTTGCTCGCGTTGTATTGACTAGAACTCAGTCACATGATCGCTTGTAAGGTAGAGATAGGCTGGGAGATGTAGGCCAGCTTCGCGCCAGAAAGAGGAAAAAACTGCCAGAAGTCTTTACCACACTGTTCTGTGCTCAACCACAAGGTGAAATGTGTCCCCAAATCTCACCTTTTATTTAACCATTGCATGAGTTCCAATTCAGATTTAGATCTGGTCTGTGGAGGGTGATTTGTTTCGATCGTCAACAGGCATATGAGTTCATTGTTGTTGGAAGTCAACTAACTCGCCTTTTTTCTACAGGATATGCCAGACGCTTTCAGAATTCTGCAAGTAAATGTAAAGGTTCAATACTGTTTTCTTTGTTAAAAAAAAATCTATTTATTTGTTTAAAGGGATCCCCACACCCAATGTGGGGCTTGAACTCATGACCCCAAAATCAAGACTCGCATGCTTTTCCAACTGAGCAGCCAGGTGCTCTTCGATATGGTTTTCTAATAATCAAACACAGAACATGAGTTATAAAGTTTTGTCTCTATGTCTCATTCAATTTCTGTTTCACAATGAACAAAAAAAAAAAACATAATTATACAACATTTAAAAAAACCTATGTAATACTCTGTTAAAACAAAAACAATAGCAGCAAAAACAAAAGCCCTGCTTTACCTCTGAGAGATTTCTGAGGGATTAAAAGAAGAAAGACTTAAGTACACATATTTTTTTTAAGAAAGCTAATAAAAGATCACCAGAGAAATAACTTGAATTTCACGAGGGGAGTACATTGGTATAATCACAGAAATATGATTTTGCTTACAAAACTGATTTACAGTTTAACATCAGAAAATCTTCAACCTGCCAAGAAATATTTTTTAGCAGTCTATGGGACTCACCATCAAATCTAAAATGTGAAGATTTGATGACAAGGTAGGTACGAATGCTAGGCAAGATTATGAAATCACTGCCAAAGGACACAAAGGGAATCTTGGACTGAGATCTTCATGGGGGGCCACTCGAATATAATTTTAACTTAAAATGTCCCATTGAACAGCACTGTTGCTGTGGATTTCCATATGGCTCACTCCTGTACTTTATTTTTTTGCTCAAATTTCCTTTTCAGCAAGGCCGTCTCTGACTACCCTGTGAAATACAGCCTCTCCGTTACCGTCTGTCCTCTTTTCCAGCTTTATGGTTATCTTATAGAGCTTTTTGTTACTGCACACTATATTCTATATTTACTTTTTTAATTTGTTATTATCTCTGTGAGTCACTAAATAACATGAGTTCAAGGAAGGAAGGAATTTAGTCGGTCTTGTTCATTATTGTACTCCTGGAACCTTGAACGGTAATGAATTAGATTAGGTGCTCAACAACTTCAGGTTGGATAAATGACTTGCTTGTTTCATGCTGAAAGGAGGTGGCCTTAGGGTCACATGACTGAGATATTGGTCATTGGTTATCACCACTGCACTATCATAACCCTGCATCAGTTAGCTTTTGCTGTTGAAAGAGCCACCCCAAAACTTAGTGGCTCAAAGCAATATTTATTAATTTAGCTTATGATTTTATGGATCTACCATTTGGGTTGGGCTTTCAGCTGAAGGGTGTTTCTGATCTCGTTCGGGCTCACCCATGCATCTGCCGTCAGCCTTGAGTCACCTAGGAGGCTCTGCTTCTGGGGTTGGATGGCTGCCACCCGTGGTGATGGAAGCGACTAGGCCAAGAGTCTCATCATCCAGCAGGACAGCTCAGGCTATTCCCAGGAGGGAGAGTGAGAGCAGAGGGTGGAAAGTCTTTTGAGGCATAGGTTCAAGACTGGTACAATGAACCTCTGCTGTAATTGTCATTGGTCAAAGCATGTCATCATAGCAGCTGAGATTCAAGAAATGGAGAAATAGACTTCATCTCCAGAGGGATGGAGCTGCAAAGCCTGCTTTCAAGAACATGGATCGAGGCAAGCAAAAAGTGTTCTTACCAAGCCTTCACTGTCTGGTCCGGAGGCCTATGCTGACCCTGAACACGCGCTCTTCCACTCAAACATCATACAACCAAGGAAACTTTACACAGAAAGTTCAAATGCATATCTAGGGGCGACATCCTCATCTGCATATTGGAAAAGCCTTCCCTGTGAGGGAGGACTGATTGTCAGCTGCCTAACAGCCATCTCCTGTGTCTCCCCCACAATATTAATTATGTTCCGTGCTGCATGCCTCTCTGCTCAGCTATCTACTCTACCTCTCAATAAAAAGAGATGCTGTTTCAAAATAAATAGCTCGGTACACTGTAAAGAAGCTGCGGATACTTAGAAACAATATTTTCTAAATATTTATAAGCTATATTTCAAAATCTGTTACATTCGGTGAATTGTGTAAATAAATATCAGACCTGCAAGTCACCATCCCACAGTGCCAGGGCGGCAAGTCCAATTACTCATCTATAAACAGACAAGTCATCATTTAAAACCCTGTCCTCTGTCTTAGAGCTCTGTCTTTGGCTTCTATCCAATAAACAAACCCGAAGTGTGAAACTTGTTTTTTCTTACTAAGAGAAAAGAAGAGTGTCTTCATTATGAGGAGGAATAGCAGTATTGGTTTTTATTTATTTATTTTTTTAATTGCTGCAGGACATAATGGGAATCATCCAGTTAAACGGACCCAAGTCTCAACTGGAACAGGATAGAGTGACATGGGAGAGGGAACAGGCGGTGGGAACATGATAGAAGACGCCAGAGTCTTTGTGTGGAGAGTCTGAGCTTCATTCAGTGGAAAACCTCCAGGCTTGCAGAGTTTCCGTCTGGAAGGATAGGTCAGCCAGATGTGAGCACTTAGGCCACACTTCTGGAACAGTCTGTCTCCTCGTTCTCTCATATGGGGGTAGAAGGAGAATGAGGGGCAGGAAACCCACAAATAACTCACATAATGTGTCTGTGTAGAGCATCCACGCTCTGTGTTCTTCCCCTGTCCTGGTGACGCTCATCTTCCAGGAGATTGGATCCAGATCTAGGCATTGATGACGGGGGTGAGATATAAGCCTGGACGTATTGAAGTGAACGTAGGGAGTTTAACCACAGGTCTGCAAAGGTCTGGGGATGGGTTTGTTCAGTATGGTGTGGAGTTTTCTATGTAATCTTTGAAAGTAGGCAGCTGCTGAATCTGAAAAATGTATCTTTGGTAAAAGGGCCAGAATTGAAAAGATAGAAATGAATTCGAGGGTTTTCAGACCGTGAGAAAGTCTTCATGTTCAACACTAAGAAGGGTAGTTGAATGCAGAAACCTTTATGTGGGGAGTGACGAAACCATAAAGGTAGGGAGAAGGTAGGGAACCTGCCATTCCAGCAGCAACTGGAAGCCACTGAGGACTTTTAAACCAATATCTAAATAGGAGACCTTGAGCAGATGCGGACAGGAATGTTGTGTTTCATCTCCCAGTGAAGTTTAGAGTCTCCAAACCAGGATCCCCATCCCGGTGATGAGTTCTAGCAAAGAGAGATGGAACAGAACATGACCTCCTGACCACCTATAACCCACCAGATTTATTAGAAATTTCTGCATCAATGATAGATAACAACGAACGAGGAAACCAACAGTCATTCTCTCTCTTTCTCTCTCTAAATCAGAGAGGTTCTCCTCCAAGGCATGATTACCTGGACTGCGTTCTCTAGGTGCAGCAGGTAACGTGAAGCCTTTTTATCAGGACTGCAGAGAAGGACCCTCCTTCTGCAAACTCACAGTACTTGGAAACTCGAAGTAAAGCCTCTCTTTAGTCTCTACACTTTCCTGCTGGTGTCGGACCGTAATTCTTTATAGGCAGGTTCTTGAACAAACAAATAAATTAGCAAACAAACATGCCTTCTGAACTGATGAAATATTCTTGCCATCATTCCTCATGCTCGCCTCTTTTCTGTCAATAGGCTGAAATCAGACTTTCTTTTTTTGAATGGCTGTTTTCCACCTTTTCTAGGGTGGATTACTGACTGCCTGGTACAGATCCTTACTGACCTTTGATCTTTACTTTTATTTACTCTGACCAGGACACTCGTCTCTTCCCACTGTCACCAATGCATACACAATTTCTAGAAGAAAAGTAATAGTTTCTTTTTTTTCAAAGAGACTCAAAAACTCCTTTTACCTCATGTCGCGAATTTTATTGGGAAGTTAGAATCCATATTTTAAAGAAATTAATAGATGTACTTACTATAAAAATAATGTTCGTTTATCACAGAAGGAATTGAAATCATAAGAAAGTAAAAAATAGTAAAATCCCCGAGAATTCTAATTTGCAGGGGCAATTACTATTAATATATGGATTATGGCATTTGCTCTCTTGTTCTCTACGTCTACAGGCATAGACAATACTCCTACACACTCAGATTTTGATCTAGGAACCAGAGGGAGAAAGAAGAAAAACCCACTACAGTTTTATTTGCCCAATTACTTTTTAGAAAAAAACCCAAGCTACAGTCATAATTACTCAGATGAGGGGGAAATACATGTCATGCATACTTTGTTTGTATGGACTCCATCATGAGCAACTTAAGATATCAGTATTTTCCTGATTTACTGAAGCTTAGCAAACTGCAGACTTTCTTTACCAAATTCAGTAATGCATTTAAAAAAAAATCAAGGTCATATTACATGCTACCAGGGAGGGAAAAGAAAACAACAGACCAGCCGGTAATTATAGCGGAGCCAGCTACCAGAAAGGGTGAGAGGTCTCCTAATAAGTCTGTTAGCATTTGTAGCACCACCTCACCATCCCTCCCCATGTGAGATTTTACAGCCTCTATAGAACTATTTTTAAAGACCCAAATTGATTTTTCAAGGTGCGAATGACAGAGCTAGTTTCCTTTTTTATTTTTTAAGAAAGTCCTGTCGTTTAGAAGCAGCTAAATACTTAGCCTTGAAAATACAGTTTATGCAAAGGAGACTAACTGTAATCAATATAACATGTAATTTTGTTGGTAATGTTCTCTTCTGCAAGAATTTAGGAGATATTGAAAGCACCTATACAGAAAAATAAACTACTTAAATTGTCTTAAATCTGTCTTCTTTCCCAAAAGGTTTATTCTGAGTAGAAGGTTTATTCCTTCAGAATGTAAAGGGAAAACACTTTGGAAATTAATATAAACTCAGAAAAAAGCTGGTAACTCTAATTTCCTCTGCTCTCAACAAACGTATCAAAATATCAATACGGAGGTGGGCATATTTTTGTCTGAACTTGGTTCTGAGTCGAGAAAAGTTTGTGTGTGTGTGTGTGTGTGTGTGTGTGTGTGTTTTGGCAAAAAGTCACAATAATGTAACTTAAGAAGTTTCTGGAAATATTTATTGTATACAGCCCAGAAGATGAAAAGAATGTAACTATTATTCTTGGTTTGTTTTGAGGTTATTTACTTAGGGCTAAGCACCTCATTTTTCTTGTGTACAAAAAGTAATTATGCAGTCAAAAGAAATATAGCTCATATACTTCAAAACATATGAAAAATGTAAAACTTTATTACACACATTAATTTCTAACAAAGGACATCTCGAACATCAGTATAACTGGGACAAGCCAGATAACTGATGTATATATATGGATGTTTCTCCCAAATGGGTTTTATAAAGGCAAGCAAACAAATAAACAATTTCTTCTTTTATGTCTGCCTCTCTTTTATAAATTTTTGCTTCTCAATATAGGCAATAGTTTTGAGGATTATTATTTTTTGGTGTGTGTATGTACATTAATATATTCTATTCAAGTTAGCTTTGCTCGCACACCTCCCGTGCCATTTTTCATTTTATTGCTTTAAGTTACTCAGGTTGAATCCACTTCTACATAGAGTAAAGCGAAGATATGAAAACCTAAAAATTGTGAAGTAAACTCATTCATGGCTTTTCTGACTGGGACCTTGTCCATTCCATCCTTCTGGAGATGTTAGAATATTCTTGCAAAGCCGTGTTTAGTGTGAGCCAGGCCTGCTGTTTGCCTTCATTCTTCATTCCCCAAGCAGTAGGTCCTAGGATGACAAGATCTGCCTCCTTGCCACTCTAGGCCAAAGGATTTGCGGGTCACCTTCCATTGTCTTGGGGCCCAGGACAACTAATGGCTGGTTCACTGAGGCTGTCATGCTGCACAAGGTGGTATGCGGCTGACATAAAGGGTGGAGAGGCAGGGGTGGTGCTCACCTTGTACACACTACTATTAACTGGAGAAATCATTTGATCAGTGAAAGACAAGTAACTATAATAAAAGCAAAATGACAAATCTTGTCTCATACAGGGTGACAGAACTTGACATTTTAAACTGTCAAATCAGAAGCAATCGATGGGATCTCATCATCTTGGGTAATTGAATATGCAAGAACTGTCTGGATGTCTGAAGTTATTTTTAAATTTTTTAAAAAAGATTTATTTACTTATTTGAGAGAGGGAGAGAGAGAAAGAGAGAGAGAGAGAGAGCAAGCGAGCACGGGGATGGGCAAAGGGAGGAGAGGGAGAAAGAGAATCCCAAGCAGACTCCTTGCCAAGCATGGAGCCCAACACAGGGCTTGACTCCACGACCCTGAGGTCATGACCTGAGCCAGAATCAAGAGCTGGAAGCTCAACCTACTGACCCTCCTCAGGTGCCTTGATGTGTGAAGCTAGTTTTTTTTTTTTTTTAAAGTGAAAAATAAATTTGTGAGAGGGAGGGTGAGTATATGTCTGTGCATGTCTGTTTGAAGGTTGAGGAAGCATTAGAGAAATCTCCAAAAGAAATATCACAAAGGAAAAAAAAATTCCCTTATCAGGATAGGATGTGATAATGTGATGATGTGATAATTTATGGAAATAAAGGATTTTTTCAGAAATCAAAAGCATAGCTCTCATTCAGCTCATTCAAGCAATGTGACGTTTTGAATATCGAAGCAAGAAAGATCCTGTAGTCCAGCTCGATGAGTAATTGATTTGATGATGCAATGATTGGACTTAGCAAAGCGGGTTATTTTGAAGGAGATAGTCGTGGCAGAAGTCACACATTACTGACCTATGGTATGATTGTCCCCCGCCCCCGCCCCGTTTCCTCTCTGTTTTTCCTCTGTAGTAGTATTAAGAGGGGACAGTCTTCAAAGAGAGAATGGGCTATGGATGGTGTTTGGGAATTCTAATGAGATTTTGGAGATACCAGTTAGACTCTGGGCTGGATGTCAACACCCTAACATTAACTTGCCAGAGAATAAACATCAAGGTTTAGTTTGATGTTCCCCCTTCTTCTCTTCTGGGTTGCCCTCAAGTGATGCCGACTCTATCTGGGTCGTTGGGAAGGGCTACAAAGGGATGATGGCTTAAGAAGTTACCATTCAAACGTACAAAAATAAAAAAATAAAAAAGAGAGAGAGAGAAAGAGAAAGGAAAGTCATGCTGATAATTCAATGTTTATTTACTTTGAAAGACTAAAAATTTCACTTGGAAATAAAGGGGGGGCACACAGAAATGGGTTGAGAACACAATGGTTGGAGAGGGAGGAGCTGTAAATACAGCCGCCTACAGGCCGTGTATCTCAGAGGCTTCAGTGCACAGGGACTTCATAACACCAGATGGTCTATTTGTTCACATACTGAAGGGCATCGAGAATTAGCTACAGTAAGTGATCGAAAGCGGCCTGAAGCAGGGCCACAGAAAAGCTATTTCCGAAGATGGCCTGTCAGTTGGGAGGTGGAACTGCTAGGCGTTGACCACTTGACGTTGAGTATTTAAACTTTAAGTTTTAAGCCATTGAAGGATCATTCTGTATTCAAGAAAATTACATGAACAAACCTTCTTAGGAGACGTTTTTTTCTGTGATAAGAACTTTTAAAATTTGTTCTCTTAGCAACATCCAAGGATACAATACAGAATCACGGGCTATAGTCACCATACTGTACATTACGTCCCATGACTTATTTATTCTATAACTGGGAGTTGATAGCTCTTGATTCTGTTTGCTGATTTTGCCTGCCCCCCAAGACTTCCTCCGTCTCAAACTCTTTTTATTTCTCTGTGTATTGATTGATCTTTTACCATACCACTGCTGTAGTTTGGCTTCCTGCTTCCACGCTCTTTTCTATCTGATTTATTTTTCATGCTACTCTTGATGTTACATAAAATGGAGTTGATCAGGTGATTGTTTTCCTTTAAAAAGAAAACCCACTGGCTTCAAAATGTTTATAGGATGAAGCCCATTTATTTATTTGTTCATGTGTCTAGTTTTTTTTTTTTTGAGATTTTATTTATTTATTCATGAGAGGCCTAGAGAGAGAGAGAGAGGCAGAGACACAGGCAGAGGGAGAAGCAGGCTCCTTGCAAGGAGTCCGATGTGGGACTAGATCTCGGGACTCCAGGATCATGCCCTGGGCCGAAGGCAGGCACTAAACCGCTGAGCTATCCAGGGATCCCCATGGGTCTAGTTTTGTAGGCTACTGAAAGCCTTTGATAGTATGGCCTAAATACTTTTCCAGGTTAATTTTCCATCACCTCTCCTACACCTTCACCCATCCCTTACATGCTGACCCCCCCCCCAATATTATTCTCTTTAAGGATCTTCCCTTAGACTGTTTTTATTTGTCTTTGCCAAAAAAACCCCTCATCTGTCTATCAAAATCCTAATCAGGCTTTAGAGGACTTCCTTTCTGATGATGTTTATACTAAAATCTATATCTAAATTGGGAGCCCCTTCCCATCCTCATCTCCTGTGCTGCTTCATAGTACTTCCATAATATATCTCTAATGTTTGTTAAAATAACAACAGTGTCTAAAACTTTAAATGCCCATTAAAAGTCATTTAACACTCCCAACCACTTGATAGAGGAGGAAATATTATTGTTCTGTTTACAGTGGAGGAAATACCAATATTAGCTAACATTTACTCAATGTGCATCAGGTCTCAGCCAGTCTTCTCCCTGGGTGTAATTCTCATGAAGGCCCCTTCACACAGGCTCTACTATGAGGTCTGTCATCTATTTGAGATAAAAGAGGTACCAAGAGGGATTAGACATGACTTTGCCCAAGATCTCATGGCTAGTAAATGACAGATCCAGTCCTGGAACACAAGTAGTCGTGCTTTGGAACCCATACTCTGAACCGATGTGCTAACCTGCTCTTATGAAGAAAGACAGTTTTGGGATGAGCACTGGGTGTTATGCTATATGTTGGCAAATTGAATTTAAATTAAAAAATGCAAAAAAAAAGACAGTTTTTTAATGAAAGATATATGAGTATTTATATGTGTATGTGCATTTGTGTGCATATATTATTTTATAAATAACAGAGCTAGCACTTGTCTAACCCTCAAGCACAGTGCTATGTACATATTAGACAGTTAAATGTTTGATGAATTACATAGGTTGAATGATTCTTGAAGTACTTGCCAACTGAAACCAGGAAATTGATTGGAATGAAGAGCCACAATTTCTGATATTCAGTAAAAATCAATATAAAATCAAGATCAAGTATACCAAGTCATAACAAAAGGGGAAGGATTCACATCTAACAGGTATAGGAGAAAAACTCTACTTTGTTCCCTGCCGCCTTCTTGGTTTCCAAGCAGACAGGACTCCTTTCATCGATTACATTTAGATTAGTTGTCCCTGCTGTCACAGACTCTCCGATATCCCTTTATCCAGCACACTGCCAACTCCTCAACTCCCTAGGTATGTCAGTTCTACACAGACACAACCTAGGTAGCCTATCTGTCTTTGGTTTGAGTCTACTAAATATAAGCAATTTTTTTTAGAAAGTATGTAATTGATCATTTGCTGGGGATTGAGGCTTAGCTGATCCCTGGCTGTGTACCCATATCTATATGCGCAGGGGAGCAAGGCGAAAATGTTCAGTTCCTATTGTCCTGAGACAATAAGGAATAGATAAAAAGCCATTAGTTAGTGCATAGTGATGCTCTTGGTGGATATATCATGATTTCTCATTGATGCCATTCACTTTGACAGACATTTGTTAAGCATCTTTGCTAGTAGGAACTACTGGGTTCGATATTACAGATAATGCGAACAAACAGGAATTGTGCATCTTGAAGTTTATTATATGGTGCCAGTTTCCAATCTTCTTTACTGATTTTTTTTCACATGAATACATTTATAAATTAGAAAGGAATCCTTTGTCTGACTATATGGTCTGCCTTTTGCTTTTGTAAGAATTGTTAATGCATTAGAGAAGCCCGCCTTCAAGAAACTTATGATCTAGTTATTGTGGTTAGCAGTTCTGGATGAAATTTAGCAACTTCCTGAAATGTTACGTGTCAATAGCTATGGAAATTATGAGCAGCTTAGGAAGTGGTGGTATGGTTGCAAAATAAGATAGAGTGGAATTGTATATCCAGGGAGAAAAGATGGTAACACAGGGCATTCCCAGGCACCAGAATAAGCCATTTGTATTGGTAACAGTGAACCCAAAAGATAAAAGGAGCCTAAGATTCGCGTGACTGAAGGCAGATGCAGGGAGGAAGGTAAAGTTTACAATCATTTTTTTTTTTTTTTGGAGTTCAGAAAAGCCCTTACAAACATGCCCAACATGGACCTTCTTCCCCAGGAACATTCTTCTCAGCAAAGGGGGAAAGATGAATGTTCAGAGCTTCTGGCCTACAGCCTAGAGCTTCATTCCTTGAATTTACACTCCCTTTCCTCCCTTTTGGCTGATCTTCAAACACAGCAAAAGCATGGAGGGGTTGAGGTCTTTCTTCAATACAGCCTCTCAAAAGTTGATTTTTATGTTTGTTTTTCCTATAGGACTTTGGATGTTAATGGAACGCTCCAAAACTCTATTTCCAAATTCCAGACAACAGTGTGCTCTCTGCTCCTTCTGATTTAGGACATACTTGATATTTTTTTGAGTCTAGGTCCGTTGTGTCAAAGAATGGGGAAAATATTACTTAGGCTTTTTGAAGACTGTGAAGAGGAGGTTTTTGTTTTCCTTTAAAAGTTTTGAGGTTTAAGCAAATGGGGCGATAAGAGAAAGTGGAGTACTTTTGAAAACCAGCTCTCAGTTGGCTTGAAGGGAGTAAAAGTAGATTAAAAAATTTTTTTTTCTTTACTCTTTCTTGATGAACTCCATGATTAGGTCTTTCCTCCAGTAAATTATCCTCACTATATTCATTTTACAATAACCAAAAAAGGTAAGACGTCATGAAGGAGTCTCAGCCTTAACTTTTAATTTCCTGGTTTTTGTCAGCTTATGTCACAACATTAATTTTATTTCTACATAGGAGGGAGGGTTGCAGGTAGTTAATACTACTCTTCTGTACTCCTCCCAGAGGAAAAACACCCCATCATTAACACTCAGTTGCTAAAGCACAGAACAAAAGAGAACTGAGTCAGGGATGCAGAAAGAACTTTCCCTATGTGTCACCATACACACAAGGATGGGGGGGGGGGTTGCTTTTCCACCGGCCCTGGCCATGTGCTACCAGGGTTGGTTTATCATCAGGTAAACTTATAACTACAAAAGGTCCCTATCCTCTATCCTACAGCAGTTCAATTTAGGATTTTTTGACTTTTTAATGGTGTGAAACAATATGCATCCAGTAGAAACTGTATTTCCATTTTTGAATTTGGGTCTGTTCCTGGGCTAGCGATATGCCTCTCTTCTGATGCTGGGCAGTGGCAGCTGCAGCTCTCGGTCAGCCACACGACCACAAAGGTCAACAACCCGTACACTTACCACCAATCTGTATCCACACAACCATTCTCTCTTTCACCTTCAGCACAGTATTCAATAAATTGCATGAGTTATTCAATGCTTTAGTAAGAAATGGGCTTCATGTTGGTTGGTTTTGCCCAACCATAGGTTCGGTAAGCGTTCTGAGCACGTTTAAGGTTGGCTAGCAAAGCTGTGATGTTTGGTAGATTAGGTGCATTTTTGACTTAGGATATTTACAACCTATGGTGGGTTTATTGGGATGTAACCGCATCATAAGTAGAGGAAGATCTGTAATTAGATAACATTCCAGCCGGTGCTGCGAATCTGAGAATGCAACCCCTTCAGGGGCCCTGTTACAGTTTTGGTGATACATCTACAAGTGGGAATCTCCTGCATTCTAATTCCTCATCTGCCCATCCTTTATGGACCAACTTTTATACACCTAAAAATTGAATTTGAAGCACTTCACTAAATTCTTAGAAGCATTTCCTTCCTCCCTTCTCTAAATTCGGAGAGGCTGGACAAAGCCATGTGTTGGTCTAGTCCAGGGCCCTCAAACATTTGTAAAATGCCTTTAAATGAAAGAGGAGTGTCTTGGTATCCTGCTAAACCCTGTCTGTAATCTGCAGCCTTACAAGGAGACAAAGAAGCTCTGGCATCCCCTCATATAGTGGCAATAAAGATAAGATGATGGCCCTTGAAGTAAACATAAAATAATTGTAGGTAGGGGCTTATGCAAAAAGGCTTTGTTCCTAAATACTAGAAAGGCAGTCACCCTGAAACAATGGGGGCAAATTAGCATGCAGCCAGCCCAAGGCTCTTAGCTACACACACACACTCACACACACACACACACACACACACACACACACACACAAGCTCACAGTGACAAATGCTGCCTGCTTGCCGGGAGGTCAACACTAGGAATCTTTCTTGGGAAGGCAGCATGTCAGATTTCAGACACTTTGCCTACAAATGGGCTTTTGCTACTCAAAGAGGGGGCTTTCTGATCCAGATAATAAAGTCCATTTACATGAAAAGATGCCGCCTTCAATGACATGATTAATTTCGGAAATACCTGGCATCTGAATGAAGCTGAGACTTCAAAAAATGACTAACGATGAGAAAAGATAATTAGGCAAATGTCAAGAGTTTTGCTCGGTGACTAAGGGGCTGGCCTGTCTAGGTTATCGTATACTCATTCCAAATGGAAATGAAAGGCCTTTGTGGGAAATTAGGGATGTCCAACCTATGGTGACATATAAACTCTCTTTACTTCTGTTTCTCTGGGTTTTACTCTGTCACGACCAGTGGGCAACAAGTGCTTACCTTCAATGACTTCTTAGTGAATTCCAGACAAAGCTGTCCTTGTTTTTCGTAAGGCTGAAAAATGTAAATTTATCTTGCCTTACATGTCATTTGTTCAAAAGTGACCTCTCTGTTCTGAGCCTTTTCAAAAATCTCATTGACTTCTCCTCCCCTCCAAAAGGAGAAAAAACAAAAAAGAAAAAAAAGCCAAACACCATTTAATACTCTGCAGAAAGGACTTTGAAGACAAAGGCTGAAGTGGGAGGTAATGGAAATCTACCCCCTCACCCATTGTTTCTGAACCCTTTCTTCGCTGTTTTTTGTTTTGTTTTGTTTTGTTTTGTTTTGTTTTCAAATGGTGGTTTTTCCATTGGTGAATTGGAGGATGTCAATGGCTCTGGAGATTAGTGACCTTTGCTAGATTGAATTGACAGAAAGCAGGGCACTCCTAGGGGACTGGGGGACTAAGGGAGTATTTCTCCGAAGGAACTTCTTAGGATAAAGAATGTCAAGGGAGAGGGAGGTTCTTTCCTTACTTTTTCTGTCTGGCGGTACATCGTAAATCCTCTAAGAAGATATTCATTATAGACTGGATGTTTGTAGTTACACTGCGGTCCAAGTGTGATTCTCAGCAGTCCTAACCTCTTCACTTTACTCTTTCTTCTTCCGCCTGACTGGCATCTAAAGGAGAAGGGCGACTCCCTCCATGATGCCATCTCTAGGCGGTGGAACTCCTCCAAGAAGAGAGATGATCCAGAGAAAGATCTGGCTAGCTGTTTAGGCCTGGGCATGCCAATTTAGGTTCACAGCTGATAGTGGTTAATGGTCCTTCTGGGTTGAATCGTGCCCTCCCCCCAGAAAGATACCATGAAGTCCTGACCCTCAGAACCTCAGAATGTGACTTCATTCGGAGATAGGTTGTTGTGGACGTAAATGATAAACATGAGGTGATACTGGGCTCTTAAATCAATATGCTCGGTGTCCTTATTAAGAAGACGTGGGACAAGACAAGGGAAACTACCACATGACTCCAGAGGAAGAGAGTGGTATGTTGCAGTTATAAGCCAAGAAATGCCAAGGATACACGGACATCCCCAGAAGCTAGGAGGAAGCCAAGGACACATTCTTCCCTACAGATTACAGAGGGAGCCAGTGCTCGCCAACACTTCAGTTTTGGACTTTGGGCCTCTAGAGCTGTGAGGCAATAGATTTCTGTGTTTAGCCACCGAGTTTGTGATATTTTACTATAGCAGTCCAAGGAAACCAGTACAATGGTCCTATAATTTAATGTAGCAGGCCTGTAAAGAATACTCTTTCTCTCTGACCTAAACTCTTGCAGTCTTGTCCCAATTCTGTCATAGTGGGCAGATGTGGATTTCCTGAGAGACGGTGTCACCTGTCACAGGTGGTGAAAGGTGTATAGCTCCATATTTGCCAGAGACAGAGAACCTGCCTCTAAGAGGCTTGGTTAACTGTAAACATACTCCCAGCCTATGTGAACCAGCTTGTCAAGTGTCATAGCTACCCGGTCCCCCCACAACCCCCACCCATGAAATGCTCAGTGTCATTAATGAAATACTATATGCAAAGTACGTAAAGTACACTATTAGGTACTCATTAGCCTATAACATAAAACACCATTTAAAGCAAGAAAGAGAAGCAAGCCTGCTTTGTTTCTTAGGAGAAAATACATTTAAGATATATTCATAGCAAATATGTGAGGTCTTTGACTAAATCTGTTTCTAATAGTGGAATAAAGCTGGAAAGAATTGAAATTACCCATTGTGTGGAAATTTCTACTTAAAATGGGACAATTCCATCATTTCAAGTATAATTTTAAAAGCTATTCACCCCAAATAGCAAAGTATGATTAGTACTATATGAGAAAATAATATATATAACTTGGTACGAGTTAATTTTCCTCCAAGTTTTCAAAACTTGTTTTAGATACTGTATGGCTTAGTGGCAGTTTATAACATGACAAAGTACTAACGATAAAAACAAAAAGGTTACTCTACTGTTTATAATTCATTTATATGACATAGCATAAACATATTTACTGAAGAATGCCATTTCTTTGGTCTTGAGTGTTTGCTACTGTTCAAACCATCCATCCTGACAGCTAAACAATTTTAAAATATAAAGATGCTTTTTGCTATGGGGGATAGAAAATTGCACAAATGGGAGAGGGTCCCCCAATCCAAATACAATATGGTTGTGTTGTCCTATTTGCTTTTAATCATCCATAATTCCTGTGATACTTAACATTTTATGTTTAAATATTAACTTGGTACAAAGCTTTCCCCCTGCTTATGCATAATTTCATCTAGAAATTAATATCTCCCACTTATAATGCATTAAAAACTAGAAACATTTTCCTTCCTTAATGGTGTAGGAATTAGTGTAATTTTGAAGCACTCAGGATATAATTATTTACATGTACTAGAAATATTAACTAGTAGAATTTTCTGATCAAGGTATATGGAAAGTTGGGGAAAAGAAAAACATTCCTTGAAGTTATAAATGGCTAGGTATGTAAAATGTTCCTTAAAAAGAAATAACTGGATTATATGGACATTCTTGATTATAGAAAAATGTGTTCCTGGAATCCTTTAAAAATTAAATATGTTTCTGTATTTTTCAAATAGTGGAAAATACTTGAAGATTATTTTTCTGTTAAAGTTAATATATGTTAGACATGATAGAAAGGGATAAATGAAGTGTTAATTTAATAAATATGTTGCCAGTTGTGCTAAAATCGAATGCCATGCATATATGGCAATTGGATGTATATACACTTGTAATATTTTTATCATTACTATGAAGTGTGCTTAGTTTTATAAATTCATCTGCTCATTGTGATGATTCCCATGCTCAGCTTAAATGGAAGTTCTCATTTTTCTTTTTTTTGTTTATAAAGATATGGTTTACGTTTCTCCTGTGATTGATTATATTCCTGGAAGGTCTTATGATTAACAGTATAGTATATATTTTTTATTGAGTTATTTTACACGCAAATGGCAGGGCCCAAGGGGTATTTGGGGTTTACAGGATTTTTCTAATATATGTGTTCCCTTCTGTATTAAAGCTGCTAATGAGTGCTTTTAAACAGCTCAACATTGAATTGTTGGAAGCCACCATATCAGCAGTTAATACAAAACTGTTTATATGGAAGGATATATAAAATTCGAAGGTGTTAAAACCAACACAAATTGAGTGGCAGGGGGTTCCCGCCAGTGCGAATTTCATGTTTGTTTCGTCTCATTTAAAGTTAAGATGCCTGTGTTAGAATTATGATGTGAAACATGCTGTATGTACAGATGGGCTGAAATGTGTCAACTTAGGAGCTGCTTTTGCCTGGCAAAGAAGTCAATGGGCAGTTTTATTAGGAAATAGCTATTCCTAAATACCAGTTTTTATTTTTAACAGAAGGACATATGGAGATTTTATTCATATTTTATAGAGGGTGGTGGTACAAGACATGGTCAAAACTCAGATGCCTACTAAGCATGTTCTGTGAGATTTTTATAGTATTTTGACATACTTATCTAACGGGGCAATAATCCATTGATAGAATTTTGAATTTCTCAAGAGAGAATTTCTTCAAGAGAATAGAATCCATTTCTCAAGATGGTTTCACTACTGAAATTCAATGTCCATGTGTATAAATTAACCAAGAGTTTTGATAGCTTAAGTCAGATTCTATTTCAGTATTATGAATGAATCAAGCTAGAAGGAACCTTCAGAGGTCACCTGTTTCAATCAGTGCCCCCAGCTTCCACAGGTAGACCAGTTAGAAAACTTTCTTAAGCCCTTCCAGGGATTTGCCATTCTCCATCATCCCCATCAAAGTTTCAAGGGATGACTACTTCATTAGTGTAGTCTCCCAGACAGACCATCTCATCTCAAATGAAACACAGGGAGACCAGTGAACAAACCACCAGGAAAGCACTTTTACCAGTTATTATCTGTTACTGCATCAAAGCACACTCGTTTCAAATGTGCATTCTTCTGGTTTAATTCCCTAATGCCTTCTATTACTTTCTCTGTAAGTCCTCGGTGTTAGAAAGGTTTTTGGTGCTCTGGTTTAATCTAATTTTTAGTGCTTTTGAAAAAAAGAGCTCTATTGCTGTTTGAATATGAATACTTGGGAATTCCATGATGCTGGATATAGGAAAGGATATTTTTTTAAATGGAAATTCAATTAGATTGTTATATGGCTACCATGAACTGGATCTTTAAAAAGACAGTAATGGGGATCCCTGGGTGGCTTAGCAGTTTAGCACCTGCCTTTGGCCCAGGACATGATCCTAGAGTCCCGGATTGAGTCTCACAACAGGCTCCCTGCATGGAGCCTGCTTCTCCCTCTGCCTGTGTCTCTGCCTCTCTCTCTCTCTCTCTGTATCTCTCATGAATAAAAAAAATCTTTTTAAAAAAGACAACAATGTATAATTGACCAACTCTTAGCAACTTTGAGAAAAAAAAAAGAGAATAGGTATAAATTTTCAATATCAGGAATTAAAAGAAGACATAGTTATAGGTTCTTCAGGTATCCCAAACAACATATAAAACATAGATCTATTTTATGAAAATAAGTTTGGAGATGTGGATTGCAAAAAATGCACAACACACCCAACTTCACACAAGATGAAATAGAAAATATAAATAGTCCCATATATATTAATATTACTGAATCTACAATTTAAATTTTGCCATAGAGAAATCTTTAGACCTAGGTGGATTTGCTGATCAGTTTTTCCATCATATTTAAAGAAGAAATTATACCAATCTTATATAAGAAGTTTTAAGGAATCAGAAAAGAAGAAGCAATTCATGATTTATTTTACAATGCCAGCAATATCTTGATATCAAATCCTGATGAATAATCTGAGAGGCCAGTCTTTCTCATGATACAAAAATAATAAACACTTTTTGAAAATTTAATCCAGTGACTTATAAAAAGTATAATACAATACAACCAAGTGGAGTTTATTCAAATAATATAATGTTGGTTTGACATTTGAAAAATATCACATAATATAATCTACCACATTAATAAGACAAGGATGAAAATTACATGATCTCATTAATAGTTATAGCAAAAAGCATTTGGTAAAATTTAACACACTTATGATAAAAACAAATCTCAGTTCATTATAAATAAAAGGGAACTTCCCTAATCAAGTAAAGAGTACTTACAAAAAGAATTTCCACAAACCATTTTTTAATGGTAAAATGCTGAAAACTTCCTGCTTTCTAGGGGAATAAAATGTCTGTTATCACCCTTCTATTTAACATAGTATTAACATCCTAGTTTTAGAAATAAGGCAGAAAAACAAAGGTAGGTGAAATGGAAAGGAAATAATATAACTGTACCTTTAGATGATATGATTGTCTACACGGAAAATTCAAAAGAATATACAGATAATTTAAGAGAATTTATCAAGATCTCTGGGTAAAAGTTCAACAAATAGAAATCATTTTTTAAATAATGCCTGTTATATATTTTTTAAAATAGACTTTATTTTGTGACTTTTAGGTAAAACAGACCAGTTTTAGATTAACAGAAAAATTGAGAAGTTAATACAGAGTGCTCCCATATATCCTGCACCCAGTTTCCCTTGTTATTAATGTATTAGTAAGAGGGACGTCTGGGTGGCTCAGAGGTTAAGCATCTGCCTTCAGCCCAGAGGGTGATCCTGGAGCCCTGGGATCAAGTCCCACATCGGGCTCCCTGCCTGGAGCCTGCTTCTCTCTCTGCCTAAGTCTCTGCCTTTCTCTCTCTGTGTCTCTCATGAATAAATAAATAAAATCTTAAAAATATATATATTAGTATGATACATCTGTTGTAATTAGTGAACCAATACTGATACATTAAAATTAACTAAAACCCATATTTTATTCAGATTCCCTTAGTTTTTGTCTAATGCTCTTTTGCTTATTCTAGGGTCTCATCCAGGATACCATGCTTTGTTATATTTATTATCATGTCTCTTTAGATCCTTCTTGACTATGACAATTTCTTAGATGTTTCTGGTTTATGATGACCTTGACAGTTTGAGAATTGACTAGGTATTTTGTAAAATACTACTGTATTGGAATTTGGCTGATATTTTTCCTCATGGCAAGACTGGGGTTATGGCTTTTGAGGAAGAAGACCAGGGAGGGAAAGTGACATTTTAATCACATAGCAAGAGCGCATACTATTCACACAATTTGTCACTGTTGATTTTAATCTTGGTCATTTGTTTGAGGTAAAGTTTACCAGGTTTCTCTATCCGCTATTAAGTTCTTCCCCCACTCCTTCTTTCTATAGTATATACCTTGGATGAAAGTCACATGGCTGGCCCACACTTAGCACATGGGAATTTATGCACCTCTTATGAAGGACAGGGTATCTACATAAGTTATTTTTAACCCTTTTTACATGAGAAATTTATCTTTCTCTCCCTATTTATTTATTTATTTATACGATCATTTACTGATGTCAATATGGATTCATGAGTATTTATTTTATACTTCAGGTGTTAATCAATACTGCTTTATTTTATTTAATTAATCAATTTGTTACAGCTTTGGCTGCTGGGAGGACTTCCAGTGGTCTCCTGTGTGTCTTTGACAAACTCTTACCAATGTGGCTTATTTATTTATTTATTTTTGAGTACTTCCTTACTTTCTGGCACTCCGTAAGTTGCTTCAGGCCCATTTGTTGTCCTTTGCCCCAGTCCTAGAATTAGGCATTTCTCCAAAAATTTCTCTTGGTCCATTTTATTGTATTTTTATGCACTACCAACTAAAATAAAGTAAAATGACATTTCAACAGAATAAAAAATCTCTCAATATTTAAGAGAAATACACCAAAAATAAGTCAATGTTTTTATACTGAAAGCTTGAGAACATTATTGAGAAATTTTTAAGGAGTGAAGTAGAAGAACAGAATATGTTCATAAAGACCCAATATTGTAAAGATGTTAATTTCTTCCAAAGTTATCCATAAATTCAATTTAATTCCAATCAAAATCTCAGAGAAACTGTCGTAGAAATTGACAAGCTGATTCTAAAATTTATGGTAAAATCAAAGGGCCAAAAATAGATCAGATAATCCTAAAGAGGAATAATTTAAGATGAAGCTAGAGTAAGATAATGTGGTAATAACTAAAGAATAAATAACAGAATAAAGAGCCTTAAAAACCAACCAACCATATATATATATATATATATATATATATATATATATATATATATATGAGTAATTCCTCAAATAAAGCAAAGTCAAAAGAAGTTTATGGTGAATATCTCTTCTCATCACCTAGATTCTTCCTTTATCATTTAGCAGTCTTTGCTTGCCATGTATTTATTCATCCATTCAACCATCATATTTCCTGTTGCATTACAAAGTAAATTGCAGATGTTACTGTACTTCTTTGTAAATATTTCAACATGAATACCATTAACTAGAGTTCAATATTTCTTTATAGTTCTTAATCTCTGATGTAAAATTTATGTACAATAAAATGAACAATTAAATCTGTAATTGCTAGAATTTGGCAAATACATACACCTACGTAACACAATCCTCTATCAGGTTTAGAAGAGTTTCATTATACCAGAAAGCTTCGTAATGGCTATTTCCATCCTATCCCCGTCCCATTCCCCACTGACAAAAACAAAGTGATTTTTTTTTTACTATAGAATTTTTTTGCATGTACAGTTCATATATATAGAATTATATGGCATGTTCTACTCCTGTCTAGCTTTTTTTTAAGTTTTCTTTTTTTTTTTTGAAGATTTTATTTGTTTATTCATGAGAGACACAGAGAGAGAGAGAGAAAGAAGCAGAGACAGAGGCAGAGGGAGAAGCAGGCTCCATGCAGGGAGGCTGACATGGGACTCAATCCCGGGTCTCTAGGATCAGGCCCTGGGCTGAAGGCGGCACTAAACCTCTGAGCCACCCGGGCTGCCCCTGTCTAGCTTTTTTTAACTCAGCATAATATCTTTAAGATTTATCCATATTGTTGAGTGCATTTTTACAGAGGAGTAGCATTTTGTTTTATGAGGAAATCACAGCTTGTTTATCCATTGTTCTATTAAAGGACATATTAGTAAGTCCAAGTTTTTGTCTGTTATGAATAAATTGTTATGAACATTAGTTTATACAAGTCCTTTGTGACAATATAATTTAATTCCACTTGCATAAATACCTAGAATTGGAATTCATGTATCTAAGGTAGGCCTATGTATAGTTTTGTGAGAAGCTGTGAGAACCTTCTCCAAAACAAGCTGTACCATATTATAGTCTTTTTAAGTATCTCGGTCTGGGATATAGAGGCAGAAAAGGAAAACTCAGGGAACCCACTGCCATATCTGTTGTTGGTCTCAAGTCCAGCTTTGTTGGACCTCAAGGTAGTTTGTCTTCTCTTCTCCACCTTTCAGTCTTATATTTGTTTTAGCTATACTTAGTGGGAGGAATAGGGTGAAATATGTCTACTTAATCTTGTTTGGAATCAGAAATGTATTGCTAGTTTTATTGTCTTTTATCTGGAGCAGGCTGATAGTGATTGGAGGCAGGGACTTTCAAGTGAGTCTCTGATGTCTCTACTAATTGCAAGTAGAGGTGAAACAGAGCTTGCCAAAAGTTTGAAGACGGAAGACCCAACAGTCAGAGTTTATGATTAAGAGGAATTGCCTGATTTTTGTCTCATGGGAAGATGCTTTGAAAAAAAGAGGTTCATATCATTATTGAGGGATTCCAGATGAAAGGAAGGGGGCACACCGGCAGGCTGCAGCATGGGTAGCTCAGAAAAATGATAAAGGAACAAATTGCATGCATATCTGTAGGCAGTTCCTGAGGTTTTCCAAGCATAGGTGAGTGGTATTTTTGAAACCAGAAGAGTAGAGATAAGAAGACATGGGCAGCTACAAAGCAATCACCTTTAGCTGTTGAGAGGTGGTAGAGGAAAGCTGTGAGTCCTGCCTATGTCCCCATCTCCACTGGTCTGCCCCGTATTCAGTAGTCACATCCTAATTGGAGAGGGACCGGAGGTCCACAGGCATAGGAGCTGATTAGACATAATCAGGGCAGGTGCAGTTGTTCGGGAGAAATCTGACATTGAAAGCTCAGGTCAGCTTTGAGCAAAGCAATGAAGAGTGAGAGGAAATATGTTAGACAAGAGAAGAGAAAGAATTACATTTTTGTGATTATAAAGAGGGTATTTCGACAATGGAAAATGATTATTTTTTTTATTTTAGTTTGTAAGAGAGAATAGCAAGAAGATAACCAAAAGCAAATACAGACAATAGGTGGAATTACAGCTTTTAGTGGGCACAGTGCAGAAAAAAACCCATTATCATCAGTATAAACAATCTTTTTATAGTTTTCAGTTACTTTCTATCTACCTTTGTGTGGATTATTTGTCAGTTTACCTCTAACATGTTACCCTATTGATGCTCTTATTTGACTTTTTATAGTAATGTGCGTTGGTTCCAGGGCAATGGATGCTCAATATGAAGTCATTTGTCAGGCAAAACACACACACACATATTACATATACATATAAGTACACGTATACATATATGCATATTTGATGTGCAAATCTTTTTGATTTTTGACTTGATGCATCTCAAATCTCTCTCCCTGTAGATTTCACTAAAAATATATTGGAGGTAATGATTGTCTCAATCAGCATTTGAATCTTTTTAGGGTTACTTTTATTCCTGTCTCACTTTGAAAGCCAAATACCTTTATATGATATTACATAGAAATTTGTTGATTTGCCAATTTGAGATATTTAGTCACGACTCACTAAGGCATCTTAATGACATGGTTGAACATGATACCAAGCAGCTGCCACTGAAGTCTGGTGCATTTCTTCGCTTCTCAGGTTGACCCAAGTGCCCTTGGAGATTAGCTGGTTTACTGAGTAGGGAGTCATGAAATGTTTCAGGATAAACATGGCAATGTGCCCAGAAGCATCAATCTTATTTGAGAATCTGAGAGAAAAATTTTGAGGAGTAAAAGTGGTTTTGGATATACAGTACAATTAGCAGAATTCCATTTTCCATTTCATACAATTCTTAATTCTTCACAAAAGCACAGAAAAGAGAGCACCTATGCACCCAAAATAATTGCAAAATTTAGTACTTTGGCATTATTCTCTTGCTTGTTACTCTTAGAGCTACAGATTCATCAAAGAGAACTGAGGATGATTTGGGGGGAGGATATGGAACTAATGACATATATCCAGTGAGCTGCAAATATAACCATCTAGAATGGTGATATCTTGTTGGGTCTTAGGAGGTTTACATGACTAGAATTCTGGGAAAATAAGTTTGTCCCCTGAGACCTAGTATATTTAAGTCTTACTATACACATACACAATGTTTCCCATATATTTGTTCAACATTCTGCTATAATTATACTCAAGTATCTGTTTACAAACATATTCCTATTTTTAGTTCTATTCCCCCCCCCCCCACAGGGAGTTTCTTCTTAATATGAAAAAACTGATAATTCTAGAATTTGGCATTTATAGGTTATTCTTCATTTTCCTTTTAAAAATTAAATAATGTGAACATACTTAAACTTCTTCATAAATGGTGAAGACAATTCCTCAATGAGCAAAATAAGTGAAAGAAATTGGAACCGTTGGAAAATACTCAGGCTGTAGCAGGTAGTACATTCCTACCTGATGATCCTAATAATAAGCTTACAGAGGCTGATAAAGCTTAGTGACTGACAACCTGAGAAACTGTAGTCAAACTAAATAGTAGTAAACCTAAGAAGTATGGGGTGTATTTAGATGGTATTGCCTGAGAAACTCGTGAGCAAAACCTATAAATACTGTACCTATAGATCAATTTTTGGAGAGATTGATGCTCTGTCATTATTAAATCTTCTAATCTATTAACATGATTTATCTTTCTATTTATTTAGCTCTTGTTTTATATCAGTGTTTTGTAGATCTAAGCATACAGATTCTAAATATATTTTGTCAGATTTATACTCAGAATTTCATTTTTTAGAGCTATTATAATAGTACTTTTTTTCTTTTTCAAAATGTATATTCCATTGTTTATTGGGGGAATATAGAAAAATAATTTATTTTTGTTTATTGACCTAGTATCTTATAACTTTACTTAACTCTCTTATTATATAGATTAAATAGATTGTCATTTTCCACCTATATAAATATGCTATCTGTGAGTAGACAGTTTTATTTCTTCCTTTCCAATCTGTATGAATTTTATTTCTCTTTCTTGCCTTATTGCACAGGTTAGGACTCCAGTATGAAGTTGAACAACAGTGTCGAGAGAGGGCATTATTGCTTTTTTATCAATCTCATGGTGAGAGCAACTAGTCTTTCACCAATCTGAGGTTCCAATTATACACATGTTAGGAGGCTTGACATTATCTTGTAGTTATTGGATATTCTGTTTTTTAATTTTAACACATTTTTTCCCCTTTGTGTTTCAGTTTGGGTAGCTTCTATTGATCTATCTTCAAGGACACTGATTCTTTGGCTGTGTCAAGTCTACATGCAAAATCTGTTGAAGGCATTTTGAAAATCTCTGCTACTATGTTTTTATTAATAGCATTGTCCATTTGAATATTTTCTATAGTTTCCTTCTCTGTTGAAATTATTCAGCTGATTTTCATGTTTTCCATCTTTTCTGTTAGGGACTTTAATATAATATGGTAATCATGGTACTTTAATTTCTCTTTTTTACAACTATATTCCAGTATGGTCTGTTGATTGTCTTTTGACAGTTGCTTTTTTATAATCTCATATTTTTTTGTTGTTGAAAGCTGGGCATCAAAATACTAGGATTGAAGTAAGTAGTTATGCAAAAAAGAAAAAAAAAGTTTTTTGGTTCTAATAGGCTCCAAGTGGCTCCACACTCTCTTACTAGCCTAAACATGTTCTCCATGAATTTGTTAACAGCTTTATATGTGTCTAGCTGTATCTGTCCCAAGTAAACAGGTGCTCACATCCTACCACTCCCTCCAACCACCTGCATTTCTTTAGATTTCAGAATTGTTGGTTCTGTGACCACAGATCTCTGATAGCTTCAAAAAAATTGTGGACTTGTAGTTTCAGTTTTTTGTTGTTGTAATGGTGAAAGTGATGCTCTTTCTAGGTCTCTGCATCCCCAAGCAGTGTTTCATATATTGAAAAAAATGTTTTAAAGAGATAATACAATTACATGGTTCAAAAATAGGTAATACTAAAGAAAATAGTTAATGTTATTACCAGGTTTGAAAAGCCAAAAATTACTTAAATGGGAATCTCACTTTCACTCATTTCTGATCCATCATGTCTCCTTTCTCTCTTTCTAATTTTTTTATTCTGGTGTTCATTTTTTTTTTTAATCCAAAGATACAGCAAATACACATCGATATGCTAATTATCTCTCTCCCTTTCTCATACCAAAATCTTTGCCCTTTGGTTTTTTCCCCTGAAGGTATATCCTGATAATCACATAGAGTCCTTCATAGTATTCTTTGTAGACATACCACATTTTATTCAACAGTTGCCTATTGTTGGACATTTAGGCTGCTTCCTTTGCTATTATAAATAATATCACAATGAACTATCTTGTTGTTATATCCTTTTCTAATATGTGTGGTTATATCTGTAATAAAGATCCCTAGGAATGAGATTGCTGGAACAAGGCATCCATAATTTTACATGCTATCATCAGATTCTCCACACTTTCTTTTTGAACCATATATTTTCCAGTGTTGAAGTGGAATTTCAGGTAAGAGATACATTAGACATGTGTGCTCGGTCTATTATCTTTGCCCAGTTCTTCATATTTATTCTTCAGACAACTCCACTCTAGTCTCTGTCCCCTACTACTCCATTGAAGCTGCTATTGTTAAGGTCAACAGTGACCTCCAGGTAGTTAGACCTAGTGGTCACCTTTTTACAAATCATCTTGTTTGACCTCTCAGGAGCAATGAGAAGCTATATCTTTTCTTGGATTTTGTGACCCCCATTATTTTTATTTGGCTTCTATTTATTTGACCACTTTTATTTGCCTTTGCCAGCTGCTCCTACACATCCCAATCTCTCAACATTTAGAAGCTTTAATTTCTACCCACCCACTTGTTAATGCTGATGCAGATATGAAAGAGGAAGGCATATGAAAGAAATGTCACACCTTTTATTTGATTTAAGACTAGGGAAGACCTGCTTGTCATTTCCCAACTGGAAGCAAGCCTCACAGAAGTCCCTGCATATTATTTCGCTCCATACTTTTTAAAAATTTATATTTATTTAATTTAAAATTATATATCTAGTATTTTAAATTGTATTTTTTATCTTTAAAAAGTTCAGTTTGGGTTGCATGGCACTAAAATTAATTTTCCTTTTTTATGTTTAATAGCCATGTATCCTTTACTTCTCATATTTGCTTGTTCATTTAATTTAGTAATTTTTAAAAAATATTTTATTTGAGAGAGAGAGCATGCACACAGAGGGAGGGGTAGAGGGGAAGGGAGAGAAACTTAAGTAGACTCTCTGTTAAGCACAGGACCCTGAGACCACCTGAGCCAAAACCAAGAGCTTTTTTTTTTAAAAAAAAGATTTTATTTATTTATTCATGAGGCACACAAACACACACACACACAGAGAGGTGGAGACACAGGCAGAGGGAGAAACAGGCTTCATGCAGGGAGCCTGATATGGGACTCGATCTGGGGACTCCAGGATCAGGCCCTGGGCTGAAGGCAGGCACTAAACTTCTGAGCCACCCAGAGGTCCCAAGAGCTGTACACTTAACTGACTTTGCCACCCAGGTGCCCCTAATTTACTCATATTTTTATGTATGTATTTCTATGGCCAGTTTTCTTATTCATTTGTAGGAGCTCTTTGTTTTTGTATTGAGGGTAAATCCCATTCACAACCATAATTTTTCAAGAAACTTGACAATTTCTTTCTTAAAAACTTTATTGAAGTATGATTGGCATATAAAAAACTGTATATATTTAAAGTATACCTCCATGAGTTTGGGGATAGGTATAAAACCATGAAATTATCACCACTATCAAAGTCATATCATATGTCTCATCTCCCAGTTTCCTCCTGCCATCTTTAGTATTAGTATTAGCATTATTTTGCGATAAGAACACTTAAAATAAGATTTTCCCTTATAGTAAATTTTAAGTATACAATACAATATTTTTAGCTATAGGCATTAGGCTGTTTAGTAGGTCTCCAGAACTTACCTTGCGTAACTGAAACTTTGTACCTTTTACCATCACCTATCTTTTTCCTCCTCCATCCAGTCCCTGGAAACCACCATTCTACTCAAATGCCTGCTTTGAGTTTTACTAGGTTAGATTTTTAGATTCCACATATATGTGGGCTCACACAGTATTTGTTTTTCTGTGTCTGTCTCATTTCGCTCAGCCTAATGTCCATCTAGGTTGTTACAAATGGCAGGATTTCCTTCTTTTTAAAGATTTAATATTATTCCACTGTATGTAAATATAACATTTTCTTTATCCATTCATCCACGGATAGACATTTCGGTTGTTTCCATAGTTTGGCTGTTGTGAATAATGCTTCAATGAACATGAAAGTGCAAGTGTTTTATTTTGAGATCCTTATTTTAATTCTTTTGGCTAAATAGCTAGAATTGGAATTGCTGGATATATGGAGTTACATTTTCAATTTTTTGAGGAACCTACATTCTGTTTTTCATAATGGCTGTAATCAATGTACATTCCTACCAACATTGTATCAGAGGTCCCTTTTCTCCACAACCTTGCCAACACTTGTTACTTCATTTTATTTTCTTTTTTAAAAATAATAGCTATTCTAACTGGTGTGAGGTGATATCTCATTGTGGTTTTCAATTTGCATTTTCCTGATGGTTAGAGACGTTGAACACCTTTTTGTGTATCTGTTGGCCATTTGAATGTCTTCTTTGGAGAAATGATGACTCAGGTCATCTTTGCTAATTTTTTATTTGGGTTATTTGTTTTTGTTGTTATTGAGTTATATGATTCTTTATATATTTTGGATACTAACCCCTATTAAATATATGGTTTGCAAATATTTTCTCCCATTCTGTAGATTGCCTTTTCATTTTGCTAATAGAACATAACTATTTCTAAATAGTCAACGTTATATTATGAATGTTTATTTCTGTGAGTGCTGGAAATGAAATCATAAATAAATCATAGTTTCTCCCCAGACATGAAAAGCAAGCTTTATTGAACACCAGAAATTATGAGGTTTTATCCAATGAGCAAGATTTGACAAGCTGAAGTACTGTTGGTTGACATATACGGGGTTTAAAAATAATTGAGGCCCAAAACAAAAAGCAAAACCAAAAAACAAACAACAACAACAACAACAAAAAAAAAACTGAAGGCAACATTTGAAAATTATGTTTTCATATTAAAAAAAAATCACATTTGCGGTTCCTGTTGAGAAATCAAAATATCTGTCCAAACTGGCCCACATTCTTATATGGCAGTGGTTACCTAGAACAGAGGAGCAGCTACCCCTTTCAAAGGTACATGTGTGTTTTCCACTTCAACAGGGTCCCCTCCATGTTTATTCAAAAAAATATGGGCTATATATGTATGTGTGAGCATGTGAATACATTTAATTACCATGAATTTACATATAAGCTTATCTATACCTCTACAAACATATACATTTATATGATCACAGAAGAATTTCTGTTGGGATATACATCATAGCAAAATGTTAGTATTATGTTCCTCCCTGTTATTGTGTACCTGCATGCTTCACTCATTAATGTTGCCTGGTTAGTCTCTGCCATTTATTTAAGTCTTCCATCTCTTTTCTAGATATTATGAAAACTATGTTTCTGATCATATCCTCTTTTAAAATTGATACTTTGAAATTTGATCATCTGGGAACCGTTCATACAAGATTCTTACAGTAAACACACATTATCTAGATTATTCACGGAGATCTTTTTCTATTGCCTGCTACGATGTATTATTGGCTGCTTTATTTTGTTCATTCATATCTTATTAAATGTTCACTTGAATATAAGCTTCCACTCATGCTATTGGCCCACTCTGTACAATCCAGTAGCTGAGCTTTATACTATGACCTTTGTCTTACCCCATCTCACAAACTCTTGTGATGTGATGTACATATATATAGTACATATTTTAATCTATATTGATGTTTGCTATCTGTATTACCATGTTTGATAAATAGAGTCTGAAGCCCATAGTTTTTTCCTTGGGCATCCCTAAAAATGTTTTGTGCTACACAAGTAAAGAAGCCACAGAGTAAATGTGCAAGTAAAGGGAAAGTAGTCATTGTATGATCAGAGAGACTGGGTTGGAGGGGAAATATACATAAAAATAACTAATACACGTATATAAAGCTATGAGGAATATTAGTGGTTTGGAAGGCAACCCTCCAAACCTCTGAGTTTTGACCTATTGAAAAAACCTAGAGACTAGATAGATAAATAGCATGACAATTACAGAAAATCTATTTGAAATTGCATAGGAATCCTATCAATTTTTATGGTCAGAACACTGAATTACCAAAGCAGAAGTGGTTATGTTGGTCAATTTCATTCACAGTTAATTTAAGTAATGGCATTTTTACCATTATAATTAGTATGCAAATCCCGTTATTGTAGATCCATGACTAGATAAGAGAAAACAAAATACTTGCCATATATGTAGAGCGTCTCTTTGTCTGAGGTGGATGGATTGTAGTTACTGTTTGGAATAATATGTATGTAACATCTTGGACTGCTATTAAAAGTTTTTCTAAGTAAAAAAAAATTTTTTTCATTTTGTGCCATCTCTTATTTTGATGTGGACTTATTGTATGGCATGTTGGAACTGTTTTATACACAGGGAAATACATATAACTCTGGTTTATAAAGAGTTTGTAACAATATGTGTTTACAAATTGCTTACTTTGAGATGGACAGGTGAAAGGCACTATATAAGTGCCAAGTATTATTATCTGTCTAAATCTAGCTGAGTGAACAAATCTTTTTAATGCCCATTTTAATGACACAGTTGTTCCATATGGTGGACTTCAAATGCATAAAACAATCCAGAGTTAGTGTGTTCCCTGGAGAGAACCAGATTGTCCAGGTGTGCCATATTTTAAACTCAGGGTGGAATTAAGAGACACAGCTTTTCAAAATTCAAGCTCAAACAGCAACTCAGACCAAGTTAATTTCTCTTTTCATTGTTTCAGGCAACATAGGACTCTTCCACTAATGAAACAAAGCCATATATTATCTACTGAAAAGCAGGTTGTAATCATACTTATGGTATTTGGGTCTGTATGGATTTTGGTAAGAGGAAGTCCCCTGGAGCTAAGCTACTGAGATTGAGTTATTTGCATAAATTTGATTAAATTTGATAAAACTCGTCGGGTTGGGCTTATTTCTGGGTAATGCTGACTCCATGAAGATGGTGTTCCTCAGAGTGGTCTTTGGTGGTATCTTTTAGGTCTTGATGCACTTTGTTAATTATGGTTCAAAGTTCCTTATGGTCTTTAGCTTGGCAGATGGAACAACTAGGCACAGGCCACGAGGTCCATCAAATTTTGAAAGTCATGGTACATTAATAACATAGATTTGGTTTTAAGACTGGTCTGATTTTTATGGAGACAGTTTCCTTTTTCTTCTTTTGCTTTCTATCTATTGTTGAAATGGATCTCTTCATTTTGACTGATGTAACACTCTGCTTGCAAAGTAACTCAAGTGTCGTACGTGGCATCTTGAGGAAGCTGGCTAGTCCTGTGACCAGGAAGGACTGGAAGACAAAGCCTGAGTGAGACAGTGAAACCAAAAGTCTTGCTTCTTGTTGTGTGAATGGAAAGGTCTGATTAGCTTGGTGCTGATGTCTTAACTGTTCCACTATTTAAGATACAGTCATTATGAGGTTGAAATGGACTGTGCTGACACCAGATCACACGCACAGGCCATATTTTCCACCATAGTCAGCAAATAATGTTCTGAGTGCAAAGAAGACTGGAAGAGAGGTCAGACCTTGAAATATGATTCAATTGTCCCTGTTCTATTGCTAGAAGAAATAGTCTTTGAGTTGCCTTACATGTAATAACTTCTTACAGAATACAGCTTATGAAGGGTCAGGTATCGTAAGTCCAATCTAATCCTTCAGCTGCCATCCCATGTTGCAAGTCTTCTAAGAAGATTTTAAACCGTATCTGATCCCCAATTCAAAGAACTATGGGGCCTCAGATGCAAAGGATAACTCCCAGAATAACAAAATTATGCTATGGGTGATGATGATGATGATGATGACAGTTATTGCTAAAATTTACTGAGCGCTTATAATGTGAAAGGCATTAGCTTCACTACCTTGCCCTTAATGCTTGTGAACTCACTGAATTTGTACAGCACCCCACTTAAGCTTATACTACATTATCCCTATTTCATAGATGGGGACCCTGAAGACAGAAAGTTTGTCATATTGCCCAGCTAATATGTGTTGGGTCCAGAATTCAAATCAGGGAGTCTATCTCCATAACCCATGTCATAAGCCCCAAACAACTTCTTTTGGAGTTGCCAAAAAGAAAAAAGAAAAAAAAAGACGGATTCCTAGAATTGGTGGGCTTAGCAAAAGACGAACTTTTTCTAACTTAACTTTGAAATAAAATAAGGGTAACAGGAAATTGACAAAGGTGATGACATAAGTCCTATTAACTAGTTTGTTGCACAAGGGGAGGGGAGGACTCGTTAGTCCTCAGAGCTCCACCTGAACAATGCTGCCTTCAGTCCAAATTATTGCTGAATGAAGGGGAGGGACAGAGTGGCTAGGTGATCAAAGGCCTTTCAGAGAAGGATGTGAAATGACAGCCATGGGCTCTTCCCTGTCTCCAGAAGTTCACTGCACTGCATTTAATAATTGCTTCCCATTATTGCCTGACTGTCCTTTCCAAATAAATCTACCTGATTGGGATGGATTTGGTGTGGGAATATCTGTTCCAGCCTATTAGCCAGCACCTTTCTTGAGATTTCCCTGTCCACATTTATTAAGGAGATTGGGTGATAATTCAGGCCGGGTTCGGGTTCTCCTCCTGGTTTTAGAATTACAATAATGAGTGCTGATCTTAGGCCTGAAAGTCAGCATTTTGTTTTCACATCATCCTGTCCCTTAGTAGCAGAGGCAGGAGTACCGCAGCTTGGGTATGAGACCAGACCATCAAACATCACGATTCTTGGTGTGTTTGTGAGAGTGGGAGATTTTAGGGGCGGGTTTTCTTCTTTTTGCTCTTATTTTGCTCTCTGAAAGTGACTAAATCTAGCCATGCTAGAAATTTCAGTCATTATCAAGCAGACCCTTTAGAAATAAACCACGTGAGCCAAACGGTGGGGTATCCTATTCTCATCCTATCCTCTCTTCCTTCTAGAGAATTGAATCTTTACAGCTCCCAATACTCTGGTAGTTACAGAAATGTCTCTGGGTCTCCTCAAGCTCTGAACTCACCACCAACACATGACCCAGCCTCTAGAAGAGCTGTGTTTCTGTTTTAGGAATCACTATGCCCAGTATCATTGATGGTTGTTATTGTTGAGCTCATCCTATGAGCCAGGCACCCTTCAAAGCACTTCATCTGCAGTAATAATTCAGTATTCATAACGACTTTGTAGGTAGGTGTTATTACTGGCCATACCCGTTTAGCAGGCTTTGCGATTGAGACTTAAAAAGACTGAAGACTCACCTAAAGGCCATGTAGCAAGTAAACTGGGACTCAACCCAGATCCTCCAGAGCCCCATGTTAGTGCTCTACATAGTCTCTCCTTCTACCTTTTAGCCCTGAAACGTCAAGGGACAACCTTGCTGTCAGGGAAATGTCGTCAACACAGAAGACAGAGCAGAACAAGATGGAGATAAAGAGTGCAGAAAAGAGCAACGATATGGATTCACGGCCATGTGGCCATCTAGGAAACACTTTTGGAATGCAAAGATAATTCAGCCACGCTGGCCATTAGATTGCACTTGGAATAATAAAGCATAACATTTTCAGAGGCAGCAGCAAAGAGACCCAGCTCTGGAGGGACAGCCGTTAGAAGGTAGGTGGTTTTTCTGACTCATCTCACTTAATCCTCACAAACTCTCATTTCCATTTTACTGATGGAGAAAGTAGGCTGAAGTAGTTGTTGGCCAGCTTGCAAAGTTAGGAAGTAGCAGGGCAGTTGTATGAGCCCAGGTCAGGGTGTTGACATGGAACGGCCCACAGGGAGGAAAGTGGAGTTTGACCAGCACATTATTTCCAGAAATGTTTCTATATAAATGGAGATGGTTTAAAAAAAAAAAAACAACCAGCATGAGATCTGTCTCTGTGTCTCTGTCTTTATCTCTGCCTCTTTCTACTGTACACACACACACACACACACACACACACACACACGGCCCTAGAGCTGCTCAACAGGGAAAGCCTAAACAATGAGATTTTTTAAAGGAGAAAAATAGTGTAGTATTACTGCACTACTTTTCAGCTTCTGTAATTCCTGAGAGCATTTCTGGAAAAGTGAGGGGGTTTCGGCGAGAGAGGTTAACACGCTTCATCTAAAACAACCTTTGGCGATTCGACTGTAACTTTGATAGTGGAATTCTACTTTTTGATTCTTTAAATATGTTAGAATTATCAGCGGTATGTACCTAATCCTACATAATGTAAAAGTCATATTTAATTAAATTAATGTAACTGAAATAGTTCAGTCGGCTTAACTTGTTCATTTTCTCTAACTAAATATCAGCTTACACTAAAAATTTTATTAATCACAGTAATGAGAATTTTTATATTAAATATATATATTACATTTAGTTTAAATGTTAATAGTCTACATTATTTTAATAAATTGTGCTAAGGGAGTATATATGGAATAAGTCTCTCATGCAGATTTTATTGGTTGCTGCATAGTTAATAGACACTAATGTGATCAGAGCCTGGATGTGATCATAAGATCAGTAGTTAAAATGATTGAAATATAAATTAGGAGCTGGAATAATTGTTTGTTAGAAGCTCAGATAATAACTGTTTGGTAATGCTCGGAGGGTCGAAGAAATAAAACATTCAAATGTGCAGCAGTAACAGGCAAGAGAAACACTTTGAAGCAGACATAGGCACTGGATGTTTTTTGCTAATTTGCCCCCCCCCCTTTCTCCAAGGAGGCCTGACGTGCACCTGCCCCCTCACCCATCTTGCCCCCTGTTGGTTTCTCAACCAAGAGGGCTGAGCCTTCTACCCAGTAACCAGGCCTGCTGCTCTCTGTCAGGCTCCTTGGCTTTCTCTCCTTACAGTCCACAAGTCTTACTGATGCTGATGCTGACACACCAGCTTGCTACCATTTTGCCATTGATGTGACTGATTCTTGAGAATGGGTAGGAAAGCCACCCTCGGGTTTGGTGGCCGGGGATGCTCTGTTTCCCGTGGCAGGGGTCTATAGACTCTGTAAATGTCTAGATGATAAATATTCTAAGCTCTTTGGACTGTATGATCCTTAGAGGAACTTCTCAACTCCACCCTTGAAGGAACAGAAAGCAACCATTAGGCAATACTAAGCAAACGGACATGGGCATATGCCAATAAAACTTTACAAAAACAGCTGAACATGGTGTACCGGCCATAGTTTGCTGCCTCTTGTTCTATTTTGCCAAATGTTCTCCTGACCCAAGACACGTTTAACTTCTCCTACAAGGAGATTCTCAGTTGAAATACCTTTGTCAACAATGAGGCTGTAACGGACTGCTTGTACCTGTTTGTGTTCTGCGCAATCCCGACAAGGTAGAATTGGTGATTGCTAAGAAAAGAGAAGCAATCTACACTCCACGACCCAGTAGCCCAGAGGTTAATTAAGAAAGAGTGTGGTCGTATTTAAGAGACTTAATCAACTTTTCAGGCTCATGCTATGAGGACTTCCTCCAGACAGGATTTGATGGTGACCAGATCTCATCCTACAAACAGACTTTTTGGGGGCAATTTTGACAGTGAATTCGCCTTTCTTATCTGCAAATTTTTTATTCTCCTAAGTTCTTGGTGGAGTGACCGAAAACCATTTTCTTTTTTTTCAGAGCCTTTGTCTCCTATCTCTCCTCTCCATTCCCATTAATTCACCTGCCTCCTTCACCTTTTGGAATATTTTCCTTTAATTATTTATCTTGATGGTTTGACTTGGAAAGTTCAGGGTTCTTTTCCACAGAGGGTATTTGGTGTTTCTGAGCAATATACCCTCTCAATCTCCTTAATAAATTCCTTAAGGAAGTTGGGGATTTCTGACAGCAATTTTTGAATAAAGGACCTTCGATTTCCTTTTCTTCCTCTCCCCCAGAAACCATATAATTCTAACATTGTTTCCTCTTAATCTCTTCTACAGGTCAACTATTTCAACTTTTGACTTCAATTATTCACTTTCAATGTTTACGTATGTTAAATTCATTAATTTCTATTAAATTCCCTCAATTTAGTCACTGCGGGCAAGGCACTGTGAAAGACAATGTTGACAAAGACAAACACACTTAAAATAGCCTCTGGCCTCGAGACACTAGTCATTAACTTACACTACAAAGTTGCATGTAATAAGCACCGTGTGAGAGGCACCAAAGAAGTTAGTAAACGTGGGAAGGACGTAAAGGCCATCATTCGGTGGGGCTAGAATGTAATAGTGGACATTTGCTGGTTTTTCAGTGGGGTACCTACACTGATTTTGTGTAACCCCAATTTGTTTTGAAATTATCCTGCCTCTTTATTCTCAGCCAATGTGCCACCTGACTTTATTCCCAGGTGTCACATGCCAGGCTAATGCTTATAACCCACTCACCTGGCTGGAGTTGGATCTGCCAATAAATATAAAAACCCCAATCCGGGCCTCGAATATGTGTGTGTGTGTGTGTGTGTGCGTGTGTGTGTGTGCATGTGTATGCGCCCATCCCAGAAGCCATTTCTGTCTTCCGCTGGATTTTTCGACAAAGGGAGTCTGAAGGTAGTGTGGGCCACTATGCAGATCCTCAAATGTAGTGAGCACAGAGAAGCCGGGCAGAGGGCTGGATCATGCTGACATCATTTGAGGTCTTCATCAATCTGGAACTGAGGTTGAACTGGACTCCTGAGCTACCTGACCCCTATATTTATTTTTCAGCTTAAACCAATTTATGTTGGGTTTTCTGCCCCTTGGAGCAGAGATATTGATAGCGTACATGGTGATGGAACTTGGACTTGAAAGACAGTAGAATCTCTACAGGTAAAAATGGGGTCACAGTTTCTAAACCTTTTTGTTTACATACAAACTTCTGTATTTGCCAATGTTGAATATAGTTTTCATCGGGGGCAAAATACCAATTCAAAGGTTGCTACTGTTGGAAGTCCTCACTTTATTCATCACATCGCCCACGGATGAAATCCCAACCCATGAGATTTCTTAGCAGAAAATTGCTATATCTGCCCCTTTCTGAATGCATGGCAGGAGGAAAGAAAATTAATATTTTTGGAAATCCACCATGTGTAGAGATTTATGTTTGATCTCATTTAGTATTTGCTATAACTCTAAAAGGAAATTACGATTACTCTCTTTAAAGGTGAAAAAAGAAAGGCTTGGTGGGCTTATTCAATTTTCCAAGTTTACATAACTAATACACAGAAGCACAGAATTTGAACCCAGGTTCCACTGACTCCAAAGCCCCTGCTGATGCCTCTACATCGCATTGTTGTCATTTTCTACCCTATCCCTGGATGACAAGCCAACTGTAGCCCATTTTCACCTTCTACCCCCTGACCAAAAGTAGAGGCGCTGGCGAGAGCCCAAGGAAGGATTTCTCTGGTTTGATACTCCTCATGGAGTTAGGCCATTACTGTGGCCCAATGTCAGGGCCATTGTTGTCTTGGGGCAGCCGGTTTTTTTTTTTTCTATTGTGATTGGTGGAGGTGGTTTAAGGCTCCCGACAAGGCGTAAGGCTGAGAGTGTAGCGTTGTGGCTTTTGGCTGCAGTGAGTCTCTGTAGCTTCTGTTGTTAATGGCCACAGCTGTCGGGGAGGGCTGAGGGAGGGCTCGGGTGCTTGTCACCTCTTCAAGCACTTCCGGGCCCTTCACAGCTGGACAGCCCAGATTCTATCAACACTCTGCAGAGTGCTATTCACAGCTGGATCTCTGCTCAGCTCTGACACTGTACAGCTTTTTCAAATAACAGCACTTTGAGAGAACATGCTCAAAGTCAGCACTTCTACCCTCCCTTTTGACTCTAGCCTTATTTGATGTACTGTCCCTTAACTAGCAAATCTAAGGGGACCCACTGCACCTGCCCAGCAGGGCCAAATGGAGCTATCCAGGGAAGTTGGCAATTGTCCCTCATCCTTCCAATTTCATTCATCACACACGTCAAATTCCGAGATCAGCTCTGAATGTCCAGTCATCTGCCAGGATGGACACATAAACTAAGTTTTGGCGATTTACAGCCTGTTCTTGGAGTGGGTGGGATCTGGATTTGAATACTCGTACTAGCACTTAATAATGGTGTTATTACTAGAGGTGTCTGAAGCTTTAAGTCTCAAGTACAAAATGGCGATAGATCCTACTTCGGAGGGTCTTTGTGATGATTAAATGAAAAGAAGATTATAAGGGAGCTTGGGTCACAGGGTGCCTTAGCATGTAGTAGTTATTTTTTACTGAGTGTTCATGGTTCCTTTGTTATTTTTCTCTTTTCAGTTAACAGTTATTTCTTGGTGAATGAAACTACAAATTATCATACAACTTCCATAGTAGATCTTAATATTTTGCGCTTCAACTTTCCATATGTCTGGGAGAAAGTATTTCTAATACTTTAGGGTATATCTTGAAAATATCTCTGAATTTTGTTACTGAAATCAAACAGCTTTGCCCTGAGCGACGACTGTGTAATGCCATATTGCAGCACATTTCCTGGAAGATGCAAAGCACATCACCCTGTAGAGGGGTTCCTGCAAAGATGGGTGAGTTTCACGGTCAAGGATTACGTATTTCCTGTTATGCAAAGCCCATGGTCTTTAAAGGGATATCGAGATCTTTTACCTAAGCTCCATTTGCTCTACAGGCAGAGAGATGCTCTCAGGATGATACATTTTGAAAAATTTGGGTTCTGCTATCATGAGTTTTCTGAAGGACTTTCTGTGGTGCAGTATTTGTAAAACCAGAAGTCAGGTGTCGGAATCATCCATATTGCTGAGTAGAAGGAATCTTAAGTCAATGATCTCAGCTTTTGACAGGAGTAGGCCAGTCATGGGGAAGGGATTCACAGGAGTCCCTGGGACCTTGGAGATTCTGTTAATCCTCCTCTCTCTTGGGCCTGATTTTAAACCTACCATCCCTGGACTGATACAGAACGGCATCACCTGAAGCACTCTACAATAATCAAACCCTTTCCTGGAAGGCAGAAGGCATCGTAGCTGACATTCTTCACCTTGGCACCAGGTTATTTTTGGCAATCAAAGGCCAGGCTCAGCAGCACAGTGTGGTTCTGAAGACACTTTGGGGTGGTTTGCAGTTGAGTAACAGCTGAACTGTTGCTGGTGCTTTTAGGACACAAGAATTGGGGCAGAGAAAGCGCACACTGATTGATCCCCTGCTGAAAATGTGATGAATAAGTTGAATGAAAGGGAGGATCACTTAATGAGTTCAACTCTGCTGTAGATACTGTAAAGGCTGGAAAGAAATATAAAGCTCAGTTTCTGTCCTTAAGGAACCAGTATTTGTGTTGGCAAGGCAAGAGTAAGGCACACGAAGCAACAGGCTAGATGAGAGAGTGTGTGATTAAGTGACAACCGAATAGTACAGACAGAAAGTACTCTTGGGGCCTGGCCTTGGGAGAGATGGTGGAGACGGCCAAGTGTTGACAGGTTTGCAGTGATCTGATGTTTTTGTGAGATGTTTGCCCAGGGTTAGAGATGCAGTTGTGACTACGAATGTGGCAATTCCAAAAAAATCACATCTCGGTAATTGTTTCATCTTCTCAAGTCCCAGATCCCTGTTGATTGAGGAAATCACATTGGAAACTTTTCAGGGTCACAGGATAGTATTTTGTGCTTTCTAAGAAGCCATTTAGCTAAGAGTTTTAACAGTTCTCAAGTTCTGGTAGACTTGTAAATTTCTAAATGTATGAGATCAGGGTTGCCTGACTTGCACTCACTGACCGCGTGACCTTGAGCTTGTAAACCTGCTAAGCTTTACTTTCTCTGCTGAACGAGAACCATAATACTATCCTCGCAGAGTTGTTATAAGGATCATAGGAAGATAATGTATACAAAGTGCTTGGTACATGGAAGGGGTTTTAGTACAAGACAGGTTTATCATGGTGACTGGTGGGGTTGGGAAGAAACACTATTGAAATCAATATAAAATCAGAGAATGTGGGGGCTGCAAGGGATCAAGTGGTGGGCCAACTGTTTATTTTATAGATGAGGAATGGAGTCCGAGATAAACTAAATTTTTTGCACATCAGTACACCAGCAGAAGAGTGGGACAAAGCACCTTGCCTCCTAACTGGCACTCCATGGCATTTCTCTTATCGTATGTCCTCCTATGCTAGCTTGGCGTAACAAGTCATTGAGTTTAAGAATACCTTCTTCTCATGCGTCTCTTTCTTCCACTGTCTTCCTCTGACATTATCAATAACTACTTTGGGTTAGGCATGGGGGATGCATTTAAAAGTAAACAAGACGCAGTCCTTGCCCTCAAGGAATTGGTACCTCAGATGACTCAGCTGCATTTAAGGTTCTCTGATTCACAGGGGTAAATGGAGAAATGGTTGACATGGCATTAAGGATGAATTAGGCACGGGCAGGAAGTCATGCCGGTGGAGTGGTTCAAGCCAGGGTCTAGGGGAAGGCAGTTTGGGTTGACATCTTTGGACTTAACCTTGAGCAAGTTACTGAAACTCCCGATCCGTCTATAAAAAAGGGTATAATAAGATTATCTACTTTCAAGAGTCGTGCAGATAAATGAGAATGTGGTGCGGTGCCTGGCCCATCCGAAGCAGTCAACGACAGCTGTATTTACAGAGGAAGGCACAGGTGGCATTATGGATAAGAGAGACTAGAATAGTAAAAATAGAACCACAGAATCATAATTAAGGATGTCTGATGCTAAGTAGTGATTTTATTCCAATCCTGGAAGTAAAGTTCTTGCACAACAGTGAGCTTTCTGCTTTTCAGGAGTGGGTCCTAAGGTATGACACCAGACAGGAGACTCGGAGTCACTAAAGCTTTTTCCAGAGAACAAACTTGGCCCCTCTCCACCATGCTTAACATCACAGAGTGATGTGACTCAACAAATATGAGACCATTAAATGTTCCTGGGAAGTCAACAGTGGTGAATCTGGATTCTTTTCTTTTTAAAGTATTTTTTTGCCAGATTTTTGTTTCTCAAACCAGTTTCTGATTAGCAGCTTCATCTAGGCACATGAGCTCCCCTTGTTCCTTACAATTCTATTTCAGATCCGTTTTTCATCAGTTCTATTATTACACATTCTTTTCAAGACTCAGTCTCAATGTAATAATATCTACCATTTCCTTTATAGTGATTTATGACTTTATTAAAGCTCTTAGATTTCTGTTCAGATTTCTAATCTGTTGACTTGGGTCATTTTGTATAATTTAATTATTGTCAGAGGTTTTGCTAAAGGTAGGGACACCTGCATTTAATTAATGCACTGTTTGCATATTTCACATCATAAATAATGATGCCCAATAAATTACATCTTAATACTAATCCTGTAGTAGTCCTCACCACAATTCCTTGCATTTAAATCCCTGCCATGGATCAAATCATCGTCAATGGTACTTGACATCTAAATTTTTCCCCAGGATCTTTCTGACCACTCTGATGATTCTTCCCTTCTACTCACGTATGTTATAGTTATACCTAGAGCTTTCAGAGTTGGCCAGTAGAGATGAGGAGTGGCACAATTGGATTTTTTTTTTCTCTGTGATTTCCTTTTCCGAATGTACAAATTCCAAGAATCTGGGTGGTTAGGAGCCAGTTCATCTTTTTCTAGCCACTTCATTAGAAATCTACATAAAGATCACTGGGGCTTATGGTGGAATTGATGGGTTACTGTCTAGAACACATTTCCTTCAGACTGTAGAAATCAAAGTCACCACTCTAAGAAAGCATTTCAAGTTTACTTTCATCAAAGAGTTAAAAACCCAAAGCCTTTTAGCATCTCGTTTCACTTACACACATAGCCCATTATAACCTGCATAAACAAGGATGACAAGTTGAGATTAATGAGAGTCCCCAAGTGACAGAACAATTTAATTGTCAGAAATCATAGGAGCTGAACTTTACCAGTATATTTATATAAGACAACCATACTCTAAAAACTTCCCTAATTGATTATGACCAATAAGTAATAACTCAGAA
Organism: Vulpes lagopus; assembly: GCF_018345385.1. Classification (NCBI taxonomy): domain Eukaryota; kingdom Metazoa; phylum Chordata; class Mammalia; order Carnivora; family Canidae; genus Vulpes; species Vulpes lagopus. The sequence goes on from NC_054828.1 coordinate 50,172,388, forward strand.
AGCAGTTTTCTGGTATACAAATAACAAATGACTCATAATAGTTAATTGAAGTATTAAGATGCATAAGGGAAGAATATTAGATTGACTAGATAAATGATTCATAATGTAAGACAAATAATTGGAGAGTTCATACTCCTAAGTAGGATATAGTTCGTAAGCAATGCTGAAAGCACATCAAGTAAAGGGAATTGTGTTGCAAAATGAACTCCCAGCTAATTGGGCATCATAGCTGTGTTGCCTCCAGGCTCCATTGGATCTTAGCTTTCAGGCAAAGCAGCTTTCTGTGGATGCTTCTAAGCCACGGTCTTATCTTGGATCTTGCGGCCCTTGCAAAATAAGGGGATGGGGTCAGAAGCTGGGCGGTGGGTAGGGCAGCCAGACACATGCAGAAGGCGGACTGCATTATGGCTGAGCACATACAATCGTGCCTGGTCCTGTCTTTCAAGGCTGTCTTTGACTGGCCACGGGCCCAGCTTTGGGGACCCAGGGCACCAGACCTAAAGTCTCTCTCACTGACCTCCATGCTGATCTTACTTGTGGACAGTGGCAGCTGCTTATGTAATGCAACTTTGGGGATCCTTTGCACCCAAATATCTCTGTACTCCATGTGTGCTTGACTGTTCTCCCTCTGAAAGCCCAGCAAGTTAAGTAGTTTGATCAAAGTCAACAGCAGAAGGAAGTGACTACATCTAAGCGTTCCTATACCAGGTGACGTTGTGTGTAGACTCTGTCTAATATAATTAAGAATAGTCTCCCAGAAATGTCACTTAAGAGCAAAGTTTTCTTTTCAGTCACTATTTTGCCCTTATTTGCCACCTGTAGGCTTCAGTGAGGATTGAATAGTACTTACACATTAGAGCTGTACTAGAATTTCTTGTTGGGAATTCCATACGAAACCCTGTACTCTCAATGCACTTTGATTGACTTTAATTTCTGACTGCCCAAAGGTTCCAAATATTCCAAGCCCATTTTAAACTTTTTTTTTTCTTAAGAGAAGTAAGCCTTTATTTCCTTGTTTCACAAATAAACTTGGCTGAATTGGTTGCTTTTTAGTGATTAGTCAAAGAGACCAAATCCCATATCCTGGTCCAACTCCTCCGACTCTTTCTTTGCTTCAACTTTGGCTGGGGCTGCGGCAGCAGCAGGTGCAGCAGTGGTGGCAGCGGCCATGGGGGCAGCAGCCACAAATGCAGATGGATCAGCCAAGAAGGCCTTGACCTTTTCAGCAAGTGGGAAGGCGTAATCAGTTTCCACAGACAAAGCCGGGACCCGCTTGTATCCATTGAGGATAGGATGGGGCACTGATGCAGCAGTCGGGTAACCTACCTGCAGACATAGGCTGGCGACGCTGCGGACACCCTCCAGGAAGCAAGACTGCAGAGTTTCCTCTGTGATGTCAAGCACTTCAGGGTTGCAGATGCTGCCATTGTCAAACACCTGCTGGACGATCAGCCCAAAGGAGAAGGGAGGGATGTTCAGCATGTTCAGCAGTGTGGCTTCACTGGCTCCCACTTTGTCTCTGGCCTTAATCAGCTGCACATCATTCAGGATTTCAGTGGTGCCCCTGGAGATCTTAGTGGTAATGCCTAAAGCCTGGAAGAAGGAGATCCTCTTGGGCCCCAGACCAGTGTTCTGGGCTGGCACAGTGTCTTCACATGGAGCTATGGCACCAGCACGGGCAGCAGCTGGCACCTTATCGGCCAGCAGCATGTCCCTCATCTCAGTGAGGTCCTCCTTGGTGAACACAAAGCCCACATTCCCCCGGATATGAGGCAACAGTTTCTCCAGTGCTGGGTTGTTCTCCAAATGCCCTCAGGTGGCCTTGCGCATCATGGTGTTCTTGCCCATCAGCACGACAGCCTTCCCGCGGAGGGACATGCGGGTCTGCTGCATCTGCTTTGAACCCACATTGTCTGCTCCCACAAGGAAGCATTTCGGATAATCATCCACAAGTTGGATGATCTTAAGGAAGTAGTTGGACTTCCAGGTCGCCCTGTCTTCCCTGGGCATCGCGGTGGTGCGTCAGGGATTGCCACGCAGGGTTTAAAGATGATGTCACTCTCACGAGGATGCCTGGAGAGAGGAGGCTTAAACTTCTTTCTGAACTTCTTTAAAAATCCTGTTCTGCTGATGGTATGGGGATAGCACTTAACTTCGCCAGTAGCAAACTGGGCACCCCTTTGGCCTCATGTTAGTTTAATTTTAAAACAATAACATCTTCCATCTATTTGAGGGAAAGATAAGCGGTGTTAGTTAAGTGACTACCTGTGAGCCCCACACCGTTCCAGATATTTGATGTGTTTGCTCATTTAATCCTCACCAAACTTTCAGAAATAGAAGATGTTCTTTTGTGTAACAGATGAGAAGCCTCACCTTGAAGGAGATTAAGTTACAATGTGTGTTTTATACACTTCTCAGCTTGTATCCTTTATTCCCAATTATGATGGACACAGTTTTTTCTGGCACAGAAGCAGATAGTTGATAAATGCCAGTAGAATCTAATTCTGCAAATGCCTGATTTCGGCTTTAGGATTAAAGGGTAAATGAGGGGATCCCTGGGTGGCGCAGCGGTTTGGCGCCTGCCTTTGGCCCAGGGCGCGATCCTGGAGACCCGGGATCGAATCCCACATCAGGCTCCCGGTGCATGGAGCCTGCTTCTCCCTCCGCCTGTGTCTCTGCCTCTCTCTCTCTCTCTGTGACTATCATAAATAAATTTAAAAAAAAAATTAAAAAAAAAAAAGATTTAAAGGGTAAATGAGTTTAGACAGAGCAAGACTGTTCTAAATTCTTCCAACTAGAAAACCAACACTTAGTGCCCAATGAGGGTTCAGTAGTATTATTAAGAATAGGAGACTGTATTTATATACATACATACCTTACTTGTCCAAGGAAACGTTTGGGGAGTACAGTTTCTCAATTTAGAAACATAGTTGGTCATAGTTTTCTTTGGGGAAAATCCCTGCAATAGCTTCTCGTGCCTCTTGGGGCAAGGAACCATGGTCTTTACAGGCACCTGCTGTTCTCAAACTCTGGGCTCCTCCTCATAGATCTGCAGAGCTAGCTCCCTCACCTAGAAGTCTTTGCTCAAGTATCCTCACCTTCTCAATGGGCGTTACTCTGACCCCTGTATTTAAGAGGGCAACCTGTGCTGGCCCCCAACTCCCAAACTCCTGATCCCCTCAGTCCATTCAATTGTCTGTCTTCCCTACCACTTAACATGCTTTCACTTACAGGAAAGTTTTCTTATTTATTGTCTTTAATGTTTAATGGTGAGTTTCTCTCACCATGAAAATGTAAGCTCCAGGAGGGCATAGATTAATGTCTCATTCACTGATATATCCCAAGTGTCTAGAGGAATATCTGTCCAATAAGGGCTGAATGAATGAATGGATAGAAATAAATATTTGTCGAATGAATACAGAGTCATCCACTTTTCCCTTAAATCATTTTGCCTTTTGACTAAACCATTCTCATTATCTGGGAGTTGATAATGATCATCCCTGGATCTGTGCAGATTTTCAAAACCTCCCCATTTCATTAGGTGTCCTGCCTTTTAATTTTTACCTAAAGACATAAAACTATAAATATATCATTTGGTTATTTTTAACTACAGTAAAACAAATACTAAAAACTTGACTTCTGATTTTTAGTAGCGACTAGATCTGAGAACATGCTGCCATCTTGGTCTGTCCAACCTCTTTTACCTCTTTCAGATAAGGCCATCAAAGCACTAAGGCAGTGAGTAGTGCACTCAAGGGTGCTTTGCTGGTGAGTGGCTGGGATTTGGAGGAGACCCTTGACTGCTGATCGTTGGCCTCTCAGAACATTCTTGTTGGACTAACTCTCTTATTACTGCCTCACCAGGCTGACGTGTGTATTATGCATGTCATTCTCCTGAGTGACCACAGGGAAGTTTATTCTTTAAATCTCATGAATGTCTTTCCTCTCTCATCTCTGCTTACATCATCTTCAAGACAAAAGCTGCAGGTCAAGTGAACTGCACAGTGGTCAAAGCTCTTGCTGCAGTAATCCAGCTCAAGTCTGGCCCTTTTTCTTGAAAAGGACAGAGCAGTTCTTTTGACTGCTCCTTCTAGGCATGCTTGAAAAATAACCCAGCTAGCATTCCCCTAGCCTCCATCTATGATTTCATTGGGAAACTATGCATAAGATACTTTGGAAATAAATATACACAAGAAATTACAACTCTGTTTGAATGACCCTCTACCTTGGAATGTCTAGAACTGTGAGAATTATAAGGCCAAGAAATATGTCCAGGCCTGCTTGCTTGAAAAGTTACTATTCCTTATATGGAATCTGAACAGACAGGGAGCTGAAGCTGTATAAACTAAATGTAGATTTTTTTTTCCCAGCCACTTATGTGCCTCATCCTTGACCTATTTCATTTATAGGTTCCTTTAAGATATTACGTCTTGAAAGCTCATTGCCTTCTTGATGGTCTTCCAACAGTAATTTTCAAAAACAGTGAGTGATTTACACAGACTGTATATCAGAATGATCCAAGGATAGGTGGACCCAGAAAGGGTTGGACCATGAGTGCACTGGTGCAATCGAATCAGTAGAATGTGAGGCCTGCTGACAATGTGGGGGTCTGGTCAGAGCACCCCAGGTAGAGTTTACTCTTTACTGTTAGAAATTTTAAAATGTAGACATCCAGAAATGTTTAGTCTGGTTTTCAGTACGGAAGAAGGGCAAGTGGATTCAGTCAAGGACCCACAGCATGATAAATATTTCTTTTACTCTATTTCCTTGAAAATGGAGAAGATAGAGCAACAAGCTGTGAACCAAAACCTAAAAGATAGAAGTTCTACTTTTTAATAGGGATAATTATTTTATTATATACAATGTAGAAAGGGCACATTTTTATAACTTTGGTTTACACAGAATATTTTAATGTAAGAAATTCAGAATAGTGACAGCATGTGTTTGAAAGGTTATGCATTCATTAATCCTCACCAGCAATTCTGAAGTCTGCCTGGGTTCAAATCCCAACTGTACCAGTAATCAGGATAGGTATCCTATCCTCTCTAAGCTGTGGTTTCTCATCTAAAAGATGAGGATTAAAAACAGTACCTACCCTAGAGAATTGTTGTAAGAGTTTTTAATAAGGTAAATCAACACAAATACAAAGACTTATAAATATGTGGTATTTGATAAGTAGACACAATTATTATTCTCACTAGCCATATGTATTGATTGCCATACTTGACAATATTGGAATTTTTAAAAAGTGGAAGGTAGATTGTAGAAAGATGCCACACATATTGAAACTGGCCCTCTTAGATGAACTCACTGACTAGTTACTCAAGGTTTCTTTTCCTTTTCTAGACTTAGATCTACATTTGTGTACAAGTGGAGAAGAGTGACAGTTACTTAAATAAATCAAAGGAAGGGCTGATTTTTGCCTTTATTACTGGAATTTTTCAGATGGAGTCTTGCATTGCTTATATGTATAGAGTGTGATTTTATACTTAGTTGCACAGATATGTAGAGATTGATCTGAAGATTGATCCAGAGATTAAAAAAATAGCTGTAATACATAAAATACTGCTGTTTCTTCCTAAAGCTTAGATGTCAACATTTCCTTACACTGGAGGGAGGGAACACTCCCAAATTCATTTTATCAGGCCAGCATTATCCTGATACCAAAACGAGAAATAACATGACTAGAAAAGAGAACTATAGGGGCCAATTATCCTTAATGAATACAGGTGCAAAAATTCTCAACAAAATACGAGCAAGCTGAATTTAGCAGGATATTAAAAGGATCACTCACCATGATCAAGTGGGACTTATTTCTGGGATGCAAGGATGGTTCAATATATGTAAATCAATCAGTGTGGTACATTAATAGAACAAAAGAAAAGAATCATATGATCATCTCAATAGATGCAGAAAAAGTATTTGACAAAATTCAACTTCTGTTCATAATAAAAACTCTTAACAAATTAGGCAGAGAAGGAACCTACCTCTACATAATAAAGGACATATATGATGAGCTGACATCTGTTATCATACTCAATGGTAAAAGGTTGAAAGCTTTTTCCCTAAGATCAGAAATAAGACCAAGGCATTGACTCTTAACAATCCTATCTCACATAGTACTTGAAGTCCTAGCTAAGGCAGTCAGACAAGAAAATGAAATAAAAGGTATCAGTATTGGAAAGGAAGATGTAAAATTGTTTTTTATTGCAGAGGAAATAATTTCACAGGTGACAAATCCTAAAATTTCAACGAAAAACTGTTAGGTTTAATCAGTGAACTCAATAAAGTTTCAGGATACAAAATTAACATACAAAACTCAGTAGTGTTTCTAGACACTAACAATGGATTTTCTGTAAAAGAGAAAAGAAATTGATCCCATTTACAATAGCATCAAAAACAAAATACTTGGGATCCCTGGGTGGCGCAGCGGTTTGGCGCCTGCCTTTGACTCAGGGCGCGATCCTGGAGACCCGGGATCGGGTCCCACGTCGGGTTCCCGGTGCATGGAGCCTGCTTCTCCCTCTGCCTGTGCCTCTGTCTGTCTGTCTCTCTGACTATCATAAATAAATAAAAATTTAAAAAAAAATTAAAAAAAAATACTGAAGAAAAACCCTAACCGAGGAGGACAAAGTTTTACTCTGAAAACTATAAGACATTGATAAAAGAAGACAAAGAAGGGATAAATAAGTGGTAAATTATCTCATATTCATGGATTGGAAGAATTAGTATTGTTAAAATGTCAATACTATGAAAAGCCATTTATAGATTCAGTACAATCCATATCAAGATACCAATGGTATTTTTTTAAAAGATTTTATTTATTATTAATGAGAGACACAGAGAGAGAGAGGCAGAGACATAGGCAGAGGGAGAAGCAGGCTCCCTGCAGGGAGCCCAATGTGGGACTCCATCCTGAGTCTCCAGACAGACACTCAACTGCTGAGCCACCCAGGTGCCCCTCCAATGGCATTTCTTACAGAAGCAGACAAAACACTTCCAAAATTTATATGCAATCAAAGAAATCTCAAGAAAGAAGAAAAAAACAGGAGGAATCACACTCCCTGATTTCAAGCTATCTCATTAAACTATGGTAATCAAAACAGCGTGGTACTGGCATAAAAACAAACAGGCCAAGAGAATGGAATTGAGAGACTAGACATAAATCCACACATTTATAGCCAACTAATATTTGACAAAGGAGTCAAGAATACTCAACAGAGAAAAGATGTGGTCTCTTCAATAAATGGTGCTGGGAAAATTGAATATTCAAAAGAATGGAAATGGAATCCTACCTTATACCACACAGAAATAATTAACTCAAAGTGGATTGAAGACTTAAATGCTAGACCTAAAAACATAACACTCCTAAGCAAAAAATAGCAGTTATACTCCATGACATGAACTCTGGCAATGATTTTGGAATATGGTACCTAAAGCACAAGAGACAAGAAAAAAACAAGTGGGACCACCTCAAACTAAAAAGCTTCCACCCAACAAAAGAAACTATCAACAAAGTGCAAAAACAACCTACAGAATGGGAAAAATATTTGCAAACCATACATCTGATAAAGGATTAATATCCAAAACATATGACTAACACCTACAATTCAATAGCCAAAAAACCTAAATTGCCCAATTTTAACCAAGGGTATGACCTCAGTAGACGTTTCTCCAAAGAAGACATACAAAGAGCCAACAGGTGCATGAGAGGAAGTGCAGCATCATTAGTCATCAGGGAAATGCAAATTAAAACCAGAGTAAGATATCACTTCACACCTACTCCAATGGTCATCATCAAAAAGACAAGAGACAAGAAATGCTGGTAGGGATGTGGAGAAAGGGAATTCTTGTGCACTCTTGGTGGGGCCATAAATTGGTGCAGCTACTATGGAAAAGGGTATGGAGGATCCTCACAAAAATTAAAAAGAGAACTGCCGTATGATCTGGTGACTCTACTTTTGAGAATATATCCACAGGAAATGAAAACACTAACCTGACAAGGTGTCTGTGCTCCCATAGGAAGACCTGGAAACAACCTAAACAGCCATGAATGAATGAATGAACGAATCGGTAAATAAATTGGTGTACACACACACACACACACACACACACACACACACACACGCACACAGTGGAATATTACTCAATCATAAAAAATGAGGGGATCCTATTTGTGATAACATGGATGGATCTTGAAGGCATTTGTTAAGTAAGATGGGGGTGAGAGAGAAAGACAAATACTGTATGATTCACCTAATGTGGAATCTAAAACAAAAACAGAAACAAGCTCGTAGAAAAAAAAGACAGACTTGTGGTTGCCAGAGGTGGAGGTGGGGGGAAGGTGGAAACGGAGAAGGTGGCCAAAATGTGCAAACTTCTGGTCAGAGGACACACCAGCCCGAGGCATGTAATACGCGACGTGGGGACCACCGTGATCGCTGCTGTAGGACAGACAGGAAATCGTTAAGGGAGTAAATCCGAAGAGTCCTCATCACAAAGAGAATTTTTTCTTCTTCTTTTGTTTCCTCTTTCTTTTCTTTTTCTGGTGCCCACGTAGGACGATGGATGTTAGCTGAACCTACCGCGGCAATCATTTCACAGCACATGTAAATCAAACCGCCGGCCTGTACTCCTTCAATTTATACAGTGACATATGTCAATTGTTTCTCTATAAAACTGGAAAAAAAACCTCTCACACTGCATTCTCTTGACCCAACAGCAGACTGTCCAGGGTTCCTTGGAAGCAAGTGGAAGCTTCCCACTCCCGTAAATGCGAAAGGCTCAGCTTGGAGGAACATGTTATAATTTTGAAACAAGTAGATCTGGAGAGAAGATATTTTGGCCCTGGCGTATGTATCAAGTTTGCGGTATAAGCTCAGGGTTTTTCTTTGAAGGTGGAAGTGGTATCATCGGCTTCTCCTTGACTAGTCCCTCCGCAGGCCTGAATCTAGCACTGGGCTTCCAGAGGGCTGGGATACTTTTATAGCCACTGTGGTATTTTGTGACCAAAATAAATACATATTTTATACTTAGGGAAGACTAACATTAAGGAATCTCAAGATGGCTTCTAAGCTCAGTGATGGAAATAGAATGAGTACTAAATATTTCTATTTCACTTGAAAATACCGTTTGTTGTTAGAGGCTTTGATATAATTCAGGCTCTGGGTGACTTTGATTTTGGTAAACCTGATTTTCTAGTTTTTAAATCTCCAATCACTAAGCATCTGGTTCTTTGCTCTTTAAAGAAGCTAATACTCCGACAGTACTTAATATTTTCCATTTTCAGCAAAGCCAGCTTTAAATATTTCCTAGTGCTAATGCACGATTTGTCTAAGCATTTTAGCTAAATCTAATCTTTCATTACCGCTGGTTCGCGTCTCTATTTTCAGACGGTTAATTTGCCGACTTTCTGCAAAGTTCAGTTTTGTTACAAGTCTGATCAAGCTTAACAATAATTTCCTATATTATATTAGCCAAAGTAATGTTTGTTTATGAGCTTAGAGTCATATTTATTAACATCCATGATTAACTGAAAATTGCCCCATGTGGTATTTCAATCCACAAATGTGTTTTGATTAGAGAAGGGACAATTATTCCATTTGCATTTGATTCTAACACAAATGGTATAATTTTCAGCTCTCTTAGTCAAACAGATAGTAGTGGAGAAAAGAAAAGGTAAGGCCTCGAACGACTGCCCGTGTGGCTGCTGCTTTCTCATCGTTTAGACCCTAATGTGATTCTTTCCTTTGCAGCCCGTTTCTATAAAATAGTTTTTTAGTATGGATAATTACCTTAATTGTTCACACGGTCTCCAAAGTATCACGGGGGCATTATCTGCTATGCTGCTTGAGACAGATCATCGTGTACTTTCTCACATATTTCATCCTCTTTAGGATTGGATGTCTATTTAGATTTAATACTTGACGAATATTCGGCATGTAGAAATCTGGTAAATAAGAAAAAAATATATTTTGAAAAGATGATTTATGTTCTCTTTAATTCTGACTACTTTCTCCGAAGCTTTTGTGACCTGATATAAATCTCCAGACCTGCCTTCTTTTTTTTTTTTTTTCTTCTTCTTTCTTGGTAGAACAGAATTCAGCTTTTCGCAGATTGCTTTGGACTATCAGCAAGGGAGTGTGCGTGAGCGTCTGATGCTGCTGGAAACCAGAATCTGCTTCTTGGAAGGCGCGGGGCCTCCGAGTGGTCTTTGGAGGCACTGAGGTTCCAGCATGGGGCACAGGGGCTCTTGGGGGCCCAGAGCCCGGCGGGCTGAGGGGCTCGGCCTCCGCACACCTGCCGACATGGGAGTCATCCTCACAGGAACTCCTAGGACACTCGAGTCACTTTTTGCTGGAGATAAGAACCACACTTTAAGGCCAAAAATGTTGGTTCTTCCTGTCGGGCAGGGCCGGTGGGTGGGGCAAGGAGGGGGGAAGAGGGGTGTCGTTCTTTCATTTGCAGTTCAGAAAAACGGACACAAGACGACCTGACTTTTGTTGTCCTCCTGGGGCTGAGAGCTATAAAGACGCAAGTTTTGGTCCTAGTATAGTCTTCTAAAGCTGGACTGAAGAGAATGCCTAGCACAGCTCCCACTACTCTCCGAAACACTGGTTGGATGGGTGAATGAATGAATGAACGAATGAATGAACGGTTCAGAACCCCCCGTGTGACCACAGGCCTGAGGCTTCCATTTCAACCCTCCAAGCTTCTGATGATTCCTTTACCCGCTTCGCTCAATTAGCTGTATCCAAAAGTTTTGCCCTAATTCCTAAGAAAGAACTTCCGAAGCACCTCTTAAATTTCTTGTGATTGGCTTTCATCTGCATAGAACCTCCTTTTTGTGCCCGAATGCCAGCTTTAATAAATCAGCCCGCTCAAATTGAATAAATCTATTTAAATACTTATAAAATATTAAGGATGCATTTGGGAAAAGCCTCTAAGGTTATTGTGGCACCCATGTACCTCACAGTAACTAATTTATTAAGCAGTTTGCAAACCTGGAAAGAAAGGAAAAAGAAAAATGGTTTCATAAACCAAGAGCAGAAGCCAATTTTTCAGCTCAGATGATGAAAGGAAGCATGCATTTCTAATCAAAAAGACAGATAAGCCTTCTCTCTCCCACCATTCCCTCACCGGTAAAGTGCCTTTTCATCATCAACAACACTCCATCCCTAATGGCTGCCCGGGCCTTTCTGCACCTTCTCCATCCGCTGGTAATGTACACAGCATCCCTCTGAAACAAGAGCCCATTAGCTGCGGCAGCCCACCTTCTCACAGGACGATCTTCTGTTGCAAGTCATCAGCGCGGTGTTAAATCATCCCTACTGGGCATGCTCAGAACCCTGTCAGAGGGATAAACTGATATTTAGAGCCATAGCATGAAAATTGCTTTTCAGCCCCCTTGAAGGACAGTTAAAAAAAAAAAAAAAAAAAAAGGAAAGGGAAAAGGTCATAAGCTAGACAGGTAACGCCAGGCTCATTCTGTCCCCGTGGAGCTTTCCTTCTTTGGATTTCCTTGGGTGATGGTTCGTGACCCTCGGTCGGAGGCGGGTCACCAACGGCTGGCCCCTGGTGCAAGGAGCCGGGCCCAGGGCTGTGGTCGCCCGGTGTCTCCAGCGCTTCACGTTACCCCCTCCCAGAGCAATGCCACGCGCGTTTATAGTAGTGACAGTTGTCATTTCAAACGGGTTTGGCCTGCCTTGTAGGGCTCCGAAGTATGACCGGTCGGTCGGTCACCGAGCCATCTCGCCCAGGTGTTGCCCATGTAGCCGGCCTGGGGCCTCCAGAGAACCCTGCACAAGGACCCTCAATAACGCCCCGGCTGTGCCATCCTGTCCCAGGGGCCAGTGTGATGGGCTGGGGTTGGGGGGCTGCTCAGTGCTCTTGCCTCTCCCCACGTGGGTTTGTTGTTGGGAATGTCCTGATGCCCCAATGATAAGGGTATTAGGCCTAATGGAGCATTTGGAAAGCACGTGGGAACATGGGGGGGAGGGAAGGTTGAGTTTGTGGGAGTCACTCGCTTGCCTGTTTCGAAGGCCTGGTATTAACAGGCCGCGGGCCGGCCCTCGTGATGCCCGGGCTTCGCGTCATCCGCCAAGTTTGTGCAGGAATGATAAACACGAGGCCCAGCGAGGTCTCTAAGTCCAGTGATGGTTCTCCCAGGCTCGGAGACTAGACAAAGGAAAGGCTTTTTAAGGGTGGCCTGTATCTCCCTCCGCCCGGGGTCCCGGGGAGGGTGGCCTTGATTTCTGACAATCACTTGGTGTATTAGGCCTGGGCTCCCACGCGCGCTCTTCTCAAGGTGCTTTATGGGCAGACACTGCCATGGTTTTCTCGCTCCAGGAAGCTGTGGTCAGGACACGCTCGAGTCCGGGGCTGAGCTCAGTGATTTTCCTGCCAGTGAGTGCGTTGCAGGCGACTAGAGACTCGTCCTCACCAGCAGGTAGGGTGACCTGTCCCCACAGCGCTGGATGCTGCAGAGAACCTAATGACCAAGTTGGGGACGGCCTGTTCCTGAGCAAAACTCTTCCTGGCCGACGTCAAGGCCTCCTGATGTTTGTCACCACATCCTGGCTTCTTTGGGGACACAGCCCTCTGGTTGTAGTCGCTCCGATGGGGTCCGGTTTGGTCACCTTGACACATCGGCATGACCGAAGATGGGCAGCCCTGTCATTTTGCCTTCGATGGACTTCATCCCGTTAATAGGTGGCCGCTGGAATCTTAGTTTGACGGAAGCATCCAGACTAATCAGGGGAAGAGCTCAGAGATCAGAGACTTGAACCAACTTCTTCCACCCCAGGCAGCCAAGTCGCCGCGAGGGCCGGGGCAGGACAAAGCCCAGCAGTTTCTCGGGGCCTCTCGGATGATGAGGATTCCTTCCGTCTCTCCAGGGGCCACCCTCTCCCTGGAAAATTCAGATTCAGTCAACGTCCTTGGAGGCCTGCGAATCTGTTTCTAATAGGAGACCCAGGTGATTTCCCTCAAGAGGAAAGGTCCTTTGGAAGGATTTCGGGGAACGTTCTGGTAAATATAAGCCAAAAATTCCTGCCTGGGCAGCAAGCTGATGAGCATTTTTGACGCACTGAGTGAATGAAGACTCCCATCCAAGGCCAGCTGCTTGGAGTCCACTGGGTAAACTGAGGCCAAAGAACGAGGCTGTGAACGGGGAGCAGTAGAGGGAGAGGGGGCAAGACGTGACTAGATGAAAAAGGTTCTGGAAAATTCAAGGCAGTGGCGGGGCTTGGGGGGGACTGAGGGGCCTCCGGGGGACTCAAGCCCCAGGACAGTTATCTCCGCCTCGGCGAGGGCTGGTTTTAATCACTCTCGTGTTCCTCTCGCTGCTGTCGTTTGTCAAACCTTCCCATAAAAGCTGCAGCGGGAGGTTATGCAGCGGGTACGGTCATCCATCTCCGCAGGCTGGCCGGGCCCCTCCGGCCTGGCGCCCGCCCCGGGGCACCCGGTGCTCGGCACAGGCCGGTGGTCGTCCCGGTGGGCGTGCTGTCCCGGCGTCTGCCCCCGAGCCCCCCTCTGCTGGGGATTTGCCGCCCCGAGACCGGTCCTCAGCCCTGGGCCTGGAGCCCACGCTTCCAAGCCGTGCGATGATCAGGGAATGTGCCAGGGATGTGAAGCTGCAGTGACAGGGTGGTCACTTTTTTTTTTTTTTTCGAGTTTTGAAAATATTTATTACAAGAAGATTCCCTTTCCCATATTAAAAGGAAAGCATATTACTGGAAATACTCAGAGGATGGAAACTAGGTTAAACCAACTCCCAAGTCCTCATCAAATAAAGTTACCAATAAAGGAAAAGGTAGTTTGGAACTTAAAATTAGGGAGGCCTATACACAATTTAGATGGGAAAAGAGACCCGGCTCGGGGCTGCACCGGGGACAGGTGCAGGCCCGTGGGCCCCTGGGGAGCGGCAATCACCTCCTGCCGTCTGGGCCCATTTTACTCCAAAGGCAAGTGAAATGCTGGTGGGGCGCTGGTGGCCGGCCAGGCAGCTGTACACCGCAGGGCCCAACGGGGATGGGGGGGGTTAGACTGGCAGTCCTGGCCGCAGCCTCCGGGTTGGTGTCGCTGTCAAGCCCAGATTCAGTCTGCATCACCTGGAGGTGACCCCCCCCCTCAGTCCACCTGCTTCCCCACGGATCGCATGGCCCAGCTCGGAGAAGACATGGGACGTTGGGAGGGGCAGGTATCCCCAGCCAAAGGCAGGGGTACAAGGGACCCTCTGGGTTGAACAGGTGCCTGGAAAGCACACAGAGACTCATTCTGGACGACAAGACTGCGTAAGATTAGGGAAAAGAAGAACTCTAAGGGCAGTTTTCAGGAAAGGCCAGTGACTGGAACTCTCTAACAAGGTTGGAAGTTACCCTTCGCCTTCAATCAGGGAAAACGCGCAAACCTCAGCCATGGATGGTCAGCAAGGCTAGTGGAATGATCGGGAAGGAGGGAATGAGGGCACATGTGAGCTGACACAGCAGCAGGTCCACCGAGGCTGAGTCTGGGGCCAAATAATCAGCATCTGTTATGGATGAAGACAGTAGCTGTGCTGACATATGAATTTGAATATAAATACTTTGAAACTTTTTTTTTTTTTTTGCATTTGGCCCTTTACCAACATCACAGATAACTTTATTTCCAAAAAGATTTCTCTGATTTTTTTCTTGTAATTATTTTTGGTTTGATAACAAAAGATGACGCTGCTGTTTCCCTTGCTATGGGTATCTTTCTCCTGGCCTCCAAGCATAGTATTTTCCTTTTCAGCCTTTCTTAAAACTGATGCCAGGGGAGATAGCATGGTCTCGCACAGCACTGTCCAGGAGAAGTTTAATGCAAGCCATGTAGGCATATTAAAAATTTCTAGTAGCCACATTCTAAGAAATGAAAAAAAAAAAACCCCAACTGATAAAATTTAATAATGTATTTTATTTAATCCAACAAACGTAGGGCATCATTTCCACATTTCTCTGACATCTGGAGTGTATTTTACACTTAGGGCACACTTCATTTTAGGCTTGTCACACTCCAACGCTCCAAGTGTTCAATACATGGCTCGTGGCTGTCTCTTTGTATGGTGCTGCCCTAGCAGTCAACGCCCAACCAGTCACGTTCTTGCTCTCTTGCTTCTTAGCTGGTCTTCCTTTGAAAAGTTAGTCACCTCTCTAGGGCTCATTTTTCTCATCAGTGAAAATAGAGATAATTGGGACACCTGGGGGGCTCAGCGGTGGAGCGTCTGCCTTCGGCTCAGGACATGATCCAGGGGTCCCGGAATTGAATCCGGTATCGGGCTCCCCTCAGGAAGCTTGTTTCTCCCTCTGCCTGTGTCTCTGCCTCTCTCTCTCTGTGTCTCTCATGAATCAATAAATAAAATCTTAAAAAAATAGAGATAATAATGATTTCATGCATAAAAGCATACTGACCCTGGACCCTGTCCTGGGCTCAGAAGCACTCAGTAAAAGCTGGTGACACCAACACTGTTGTAGCCCAGCTCCTGGCCTGGCTCCCTCTCTTCAGAACCCGTGCGGCCTAAAGGTAGTGCTCAGTTAAGAACAGGAGACTCCTTATTTCTCTTTATTACTATATAATTTATCTATCTATATTGCTTATCTATTACCTATCTATATCATCTATCTATATCATCTATATCTATATCTATCTATATATTGTTTATTTAATATCTATGTATATCATCTATCATATATCTATATTGCCTATTATCTATCTATATCATCTATTATCTATCTATATTGTCTATCTAATATCTGTCTATATAATCTATCATATATCTATATTGCCTATCTATTACCTATTTATATCATCTATTTATCTATTCCCTATCTATATTGCCTATCTATCTATATCATCTATTATCTATATTGTCTAATATCTATCTATATCATCTACCATATATCTATATTGCCTATCACCTTCTATATCATCTATGTATCTATGTATCTATGTATATCATCTATCTATATTGTCTATTTAATATCTATATCATCTATCATATATCTATATTGCCTATTTCCTATCTATATCATCTATTATCTATCTATACTGCCTATCTATCTACTACCTATCTATATCACCTATCTATATAATCTATCTATCTATCTATCTATCTATCTATTTATCTATCATCTATCTATCTCATCTATTATCTATCTATATTGTCTATCTGATATCTATCTATATCATCTATCATATATCTATATTGCCTATCTATTACCTATCTGTGTCATCTACCTATTATCTATCTATATCGTCTATCATCTATCTATATCGCCTATTTTCCATCAGTACCTATTATGTTTCACCAGTTCTCAGCTGAGGGCATCTAGTCGGGAGAAGCCAAGGATGCTGCCAAACATCTTACAAAGTGCGGGACAACCCCCCTCCCCATCATAACAAAGAATTACCTGCCCCCAAATCTGAATAGTGCGGGACTGACAAACCCTGACTTAACCAGACGCATCTGTGTACAGGTGGAGATCTGATTCCATCATCCTCTGATCCCCTTTAGAGGCATCTGGGAGCTGAACCGCGGGGATATCTGAAGAGGAAGACACCAGCCTGGGGCCTTGGGACACCTGCACTTAGGGTCAGAGGGGCTCTGCAGGACCGAGAACGTACACAGGCTTCCTCGGCTCCCAGAGGGCAGGCGGGCTGCCTTGCGCAGTCGCCCCCACCCCTGTGCCCCGCAGGCCTCGGCTGTTGTGCGGCTGATGGGATGAGCACAGCCTTGGCGCCCACGGGACGTGCTCCGTTGCCAGAATGGGGCGGCAGCTGGCTCCCCGCTCCCCGCTGCGGGGTCCCCCCACGCCCCAGAAGGAGCAAGGCCGCTGTGGGGGGTGGCCCTGCGTGGGGCCCTGCGTGGGGCGCGGCTCCGGTCCTCGGGCCGCCTCCCTGGGCCACCTGGGCTCCAAGCGCTGTGCGCTCCGGCGGCGCCCGGCGGGGAGGACCCTCCCGAGGCGCGGCTCCTGGGCACCCGCAGGCCGGACAGCCGGACAGACAGCCCGACAGCCACCGCCCAGCCCTTCTCCGCAGAAGTCGCGGCAGGTGCTCCCTGCCCCGCGCACCTGCGCTTCCCCCGGTCCCCGCGCTCCCCCTCCGGGTTGCAGGGCGAGTGCCCGGGCCTCCCCGTCGGAGCTCGCCTCCCCGCCTCCTCCCGCGGGCCCCAGCCCTGCGCCCTGGCGGGCGGCTGGAGCTGCGGGAGCTGCTGCGAACTCCGGGGGGCTGGGGGGGATGTCCCCGGGGACCCCGCGCTGCAGGGGGGTGGGGAGGGGCGCCCAGGGGCCCAGCTGCGACCCTCAGCCCCGCGCTGCAGGGGGGGTGGGGACACCCTCAGCCCCACGCTTCCGGGGGTTGGGGTGGGGGTGCGCCCAGGGGCCCCGGCTGTGACCCTCAGCCCGCGCTGCAGGGGGGTGGGGAGGGGGACACCCTCAGCTCCGCGCTGCAGGGGGGTGGGGTGGGGGGGCGCCCAGGGGCCCCGGCTGTGACCCTCAGCCCGCGCTGCAGGGGGGTGGGGATGGGGGGTGCGCCCAGGGGCCCCGGCTGCGACCCCCAGCCCCCCGCGGCCCTTGTCCCCGAGGCGGCGCGCACCGAAGCACGTGCGGGGCCCCAGGAGCAGCCTCCCGCCAACGCGCAAGTCGGGTACCCTGGCCCTCCGCCCCCGCCCCCGCCCCCGCCCCCGCCCCGGGCGCTTGGCCTCTCCCCCCCCCCCCCCCCCCCCCCCCCCCCCCCGTCCACCCTCTTCCTCCCGAGGAGCCGGTTCCTCCTGGAAAACGCGGAGCCCAACACCTGCGGAGGTGGAGATGCTGAGCCCCGGGCCCGCCCCACGGGTCCCTGGACGGCACGGCCCGGGCCACAGGCTTTGATGGAAGCCTCGGGGAGGCCTTAACCCTTCCCCGGGGGTGGGGGGGTCGCTGGAGGGGCTCGCTGGCAGCCCCAAACCTGTTCCCAGCCCAGGGAGCAGGGGCAGGGCCACGGAGCCGGAGCCCCAGCTGCAGCTCTCGGGGCTCTTAGGG